>NC_056737.1:117696994-117894494 GCF_019279795.1 Protopterus annectens | reverse complement strand
TAGTGTGGTGACTATGGCAAGTGTGAATGTAGAAACTAGCCATAGCCAAACAGCAGGCGATGTCCCACACAGGCAGATGTACAGGGGTGCTCAAAGGAGGACTGCTGCCCATCAAGCCCCTGTTGCAAGTGTCACAGCAGGTGTCACCAGATGCATGTTTTGGTCCATCATGTAGGGACAGGCACGTACTGACCGCAACATCAGACAGATGCTTAGGGTCATGAATGCAGCACTTCTTGCCATGCGTGACAACCTCCATGGCATTGGTGATGCCATACATCATTTTTGTTGATGTTGTGGATAGACGGTGGAGTGAAACCTTGTCATTGCTTGACCATGCAATGTCTGTGCTTGAGCATGTGATGGGAGTAGGGGGTCGGCCACGTGGACGTAGGTCAGCAACAAGATCAGCTGAGAGCCCATGTGGTCATGCACATTCACACTCCTGTAGTAGCAGTACCACCAGCACTAACGAAGGGAGGGTGCTGTCCACACCACAATGGAGCAGGCCTTGGGTATGTAGTCCTGGCAGGGCCTGTAAGGGATTTGGATCCAGCAGGCAGCAGTCACCATCGAGGAGTAGTACTGCATCTGGCCTTGAGCCTGGTGGTGCCAGTGAGACTCCTGGCAGAACCAGTTCCTGTGTCCCTGGTGGGAGAAGGTGAACTGTACATCCTGCCATGTATGGTTCATGGCTGTTTAACATACCCCATGTGTAGGGAAACCACATGGCTTGATTGTATACATAAAAACACTCACACATCTATCTAGCTCACCACCAGACACTTACAGCTCCTCTGCATGGCCCAGTGGAACACCACCCCTACAGACACACATGCACATGATGTCAACCATATGGCCCACCCTAGGGCTCTGGCAAACCCACACCACACCCGGTCCATGTGATGATACCTGTGCCACATCCCTGTTATCCATACCATCGGTGCAGGGACATGCTAATACAGGTCTGATGCACAGGGTGAATATAGTGCAGTGTAGTAATGTAATGCTGTGTAAGGTACTGTCTGTTGGCAATAATTCTGGGTATACATTGAAGTGTATGTACCTTTTCAGCCATGATGCATTATTGCTGTTACCACTGCTGACTGACTGCAGTCCCACATACTGTATTCTGTTTGTGTTCCAGGTATCTGTGTGTCTGCAGGCTGTGGGCCTGCTGACATTAGCAATGATGAGTATGGCAGAGTGGAAACACAGTGACTTTTTCATAGTCGTGGTACAGCTGTATATGTACATGTTTACTAGGTGTATATGCATGCAACAGTGTGAGAGGGACAACTAGGGCAGACAGTGTGACCTTGCATACATACCCCTTGACGCAGCCAGTTAGCCTTTATACATGTCACCTGGGTGTTCTGTAGTACCACAGGCTCATGCATACAGAGGAGTTTACTTGAGTACTGGCACTAGGTCCCTCACAAGCGTAGCCATTACTTTAACCACAACAGATTCACCTATCAGCACCTCTTGCCCCTGCCATTTTTTTCCCATCCACTCAACCTTGATGCAGTTGATGAGGGTATTCATGGTACTGTGCATGACAGGTGTTGGGGTATGTATTCCTGACACAGGTCAGCCTGTGTTAGTCTAACCTGACAATCACCAGCATGTGTGTCTGTTATCTCATATGCAAGTCTGGCCTCTCATGCTAGTAGTGCACACAGAGTCATAGTCCTGTACATGGGGAAGCAGTTTAAGGGCTGAGCACACCCCTACCTGCTCAGTCTTACATGATAGTGCTAGATACATAACTCAAATACCACAGAGGTAATGTAGTGTTGCAGTATCTGCCACTACTATTCAAGTGGGTGATGATTTCAGGAGCTGTTAGGATTGCCAATGGTGGGTTCAGAGGCCCTTAACATGGTAGAGCCATCTCACACACACACACACACACACACACACACACACACACACACACACACACACACACACACACACACACTGCTGCATGGAGATATGCATTGAAACACACAGGCACATAGAGTTGACACTTCTCAGATTAGATGACCTACCTATCTATTTATGTACAATACACAGTGATATGACCATTGCATGCACCTCAGTGCTTTTCTGTTAGAAACTGTGTAACTGTGCTTGTAAGGTGGGTAGCATCTGTATGGGCGGAAACTAGGTTGGCAATGAGGGAGTTCACAGGGTGGAAGAGGCACACAAAAATTGTATAGCCATTGCATACATACAATACAGCCACAGGGATGTGCATACAGAAACACAAACACAGTTGCCAATAGACAGATTAGTAACCCTACATATCCACTGATATGTACTATAGTGCTACGTACACATTACATGCTCCACATAGATTATATGCCTGGGACATAACCCACTACTTCTTACAACACGTAATCTTAGGAATGCCTTCATGGATGGTGGGATAAACCTCCAGAAGTAGCGACTGGTCTCATTTATTGCTACTACAAACCTGGACAAGTGATAGCGTAACAGACTTTGTATCAGCATGATGTTTCAGTCAGGTAAGATGTCTGATGCTGGCATGTCTGTCACTACAGTAACTGTGACATATTTGGCAATGATATCACATAAATGCCCATTGTAAGGGGACACAGACCACATATAGGTTGCAAACATCTGGATATTCCATATACATCTGTAAGGATGACTGGTATGGGCTCTATAGTTTAACATGGTGCATGGCAGATGCCATTAACAGGCTCTTTAAAGTAATGCCATGGGGAGGGGGTCAACAGGCCTTAAAATGGTATAACCAACACACCCAACAGCCACATGGGGATATGCTTCACACACACTACTATAGTTGTCAGTACTGACATTAGGACCCCTATCTAATTATTTGTACTATAGTATTATGGAGTTATTGCACATGCCACAGAGCTTAGAGGGCTGAAGAGTGTATACAGGTACTTCTAAGGTGAATGACATTAGCAGGCCTTGTAAAGTAGGACAATGGGAAGTGTACTGGGTGGTACATGCCTCAAAATGGTATAACCCTCACCCCCGGAAGATATGATTCTCAAAAACACACACACACACACACACACACACACACACACACACACACACACACACACACACACACACACACACACACATACACACAATATCACAGTTGCCAGTATTGAGTTTAGAACCCTTACCTATTTAGTTATGTGTACTGCAGTGTTACACAGTTATCACATGCACCATGGAGCTTATAGGATTTAATAGTGTTCCAAGGTACTTCTAAGGTGAATTACATCAATAGCCCTTGCAAGGTATGACAATGGGAATATACTGGGTGGGAAGGGCATCAAAATACTTTACCCTACAAACAACTTTACACACACACACACACACACACACACACACACACACACTTGCCAGAACTGAGAGAAGAACCCCTGCCTATCTTGTCATTTGTACTGTACTGTTATGCAGTTATTGCACTTGGACTATGGAGCTTAGAGGATTGAGGGTTGTCCAAAGGTACTTCTAAGGGGAATGAAATCATCAGGACTGCTAAAACAGAGCACTGGGAAGTGTAGTGGGTGGGAATGGCCTAAAACTGTTTCAGCTACAAACACACACACAGACTTACATTTGCCAGGACTGAGATTAGAGCCCCTACCTTTTTAGTTATTTTCAGTATAGTGTTACGCAGTTATTGCACATGCCACAGAGCTTATAGGGCTGAAAAGTGTCCAAAGATATTTCTATGGTGAATGACATCAGCAGATCTTGTAAAGTAGGGCAATGGGAAGTGCACTTAGTGGGAAAGGCCTCTTAATACTTAAACCTACAGAAACACACACACACACACACACACACACACACACACACACACACACACACACACACACACACACACAAAGGCAGGTGATGTAATATTACACCCCCCACCTCAGTACTATTACACAATGGAGCTCACTTTCATGCTGGCATGAGTGACTAGTTACAACCGTTATGCCACTGTCCACAGCAGGACATCACTCTATGCCATTCAGGGTATCCCTGTGCATGACTCATTCTGTCTGTGTCTCCCTGTGTGTCTCTCTCTCTATCACTCTCTGCCTCTCTCTTCCCCATGTCTATGTGTGTATGCTTGACATAGTGTTATACATTGCTCATATATATGTCTGTGTATCACATACAACAGATGCAGATATATCACATATGGGCCACCTACAGCTAGCTGAGGGTAAACCTTTCTGATGGGTGTGTGTAGAGACAGTTAAGGTGTACATAGCTGTCTGTATGCAAAGATATATATTCACAATACAGTTATATAGCCGATGTGGGTTCCAACATGGATTGTAATTCTCTAAGTGTAGGAGCATGCCCATTATGACCTTCTATAGTAAGAGTGGGACTCCATTCCAGAGATAGTTGTACTCCGGTCCAGAGTTTTGTGTGCTACAGCCATACCTCTCAACCTGTTAGTGCAATATATCTGGCGATTGCCTGGCTAAATGGAGAGACAATGGCCCAAACATAGGGAGATACTGTAATTATTGCTCTTATTAATGTAGGAAGTTGCTAGAGTTACAGGGTTTGTTTTAGCAGATATTTTCTGACCTATATGACATCTGACACAGAAATGTATTGTGGCATTACCTACTGACAGAAATCCTCAGATCACCACAGTGATTTACCAGAGAAATACACATTACATACATACATAAATATTATATGTGTGGTATATTCCACATAGCACTGTGATTTCCAAGTTTGTCAGTGGTAGAGGAGTACAGAGTAATGTGGTGAACCACTGACAGACAGTTGTGTATAGGTTGATATGTTGAGGTTAGTAGGCAATTGGCCCTGAAGCCCTTGTAACCCTCACAGACAAGAGTGTAGCCCATGTTAAGACATGTCAGCACCTAGATTCTCTTTTGTTGTGAATGATAAAATTATGGGGGACAGATCTTTTAAAACATGGTGGCATTCCATTTGAATTATAAAGAAGGAAAGTGGATTGTAAAATTAGGATGATTATTTGCACCTGGCCTTAATGATAAAATGTAGTAATATTCTTGTGGAGGGGAAATAAGATCACAGGAAGTTATGTGTTTTTTATGTATATAAGTCAACTATTTATCAGTATGGTTTGTCACTGGTGAAGGATATATGCTGAAACCGGTCTGATACATGTACTTATTAAACAATTTTTATCTGAAGTTTGTCTCCTTGGTGGTGCTGGCTTTCTTTGGTTCTATCAATGACCCAGTTTGCTACTCATCTGGTAACACATGGATTGTTGCCTTGTTGACAGAGTTCATGTACTATGGGCAAGTGGGGAATAGTGTGAAAGGCTTTGGCCAGGTCAAGGTGGCTGGAGTGCATCTTTCCCTCATCCTTGCCTTTGTTGGTTGCCTCAGGGAAGTCATCCAGAGGTCACTGACATACCTACCCTGAGAATGGCAGACTGTGTAGAGTAATGTATACGGATTTTGCCAATGTCCATGTTAATGTGATTCATGATAATCCATTGCATGGCCTTGTGGATCAGCTAATTAGGCTGATGAGTCTTTCATTTCTTGGACCGGTGAACACTCCACCTTGGTCTAAAGGGATGAAAGTGGCTCTCTTCCACTCAGTTGTGACAAAGACAGTACTCAGGCTTTGGGTGTGTAGAGTGCATAATGATGCTGCCAGTTCATGTCTGGGTTTATATAGGTTGCAGCCTGGGATGTATTCAAGTCCCATGGAGACTGTCTTCTTGACTTTGAGAGGCCAGTGATGCCATGTTCCCTAGTGATAAGGGTTGGGTGTTCAGGTACTGAGGATGTCCTGCTTTCCTGATTAGGGGCAGAGGGGAGACATTTCCACTGAATTTGTCAGCCAGTGGATTGGCTATATCTACAGCCTTTGTGTATGTGATGTCCTTGATCACCAGTTCTGCACAGATCTGAGAGTATCCTTTGGGAATGCAGACATATGTGAGGAAGACCTTATGACTGTCTGTCTTAGATGTGGGTTATTTGGACTTGGAGTTGCCTTTAGTGGATTTCAGTGGTGCTCTTATTTGTTTGTTCAGGTTAATGGTGATTACTTCCAATTGTGCACTTGCTCCTTCTCGGTCCTGGACAGCAATGTTATCATTTTGTTATATAGTTCCTTTATTGCAGATGTTTGCAGACAGGATTACTCTCCCTTGCAGATGGTGATGTTGTCCTGTCAAGTATTCCTGATTCCATGCATCTCTCTATATATGTTGGCATAGTAGTTTTGGAAGTTGGAGCCTGTTACTCTAGAGGTGTAAGGGGCCATTCAGTTGTTTATACCATTCTTCTGGTGGTTATGATCAGCTTGCGGGACATTTTCCTTTTACCATGGCTAGAGGGGGGTAAGGTTAGATGGTGATATGACATGTGACTGCTTTTCTGACGGATCTTGCCAGGGAGGATGACACCATATGGGTGCTGCAGTAGCTGATCATGTAGGTTACTGCCAAGGCCAACATAGGTATCACATCTTGTGGGGGTATCAAGTTGCTGTCCTAAGGATGCAGCATTGATAAAATGGGGGAATCTCTGTGCATTTCTCTCCTGGCATGGTTGAATTTCCAATCAATGGTTGGGTAATATAAGTCAGCCAGGATCAGGGCGATGGGTGGAATCTTGATAGATTTGTAGAGGGCCAGATATGTGGGGTGGGTGTCCTGAGTCAGATATGTTGGCCTGTAGCTATGTATAATTTGCATAGGGTTCTTGTCAACAGTTAACTGCACTTGGAGTGTCTCGTGTGTGTCAGACTGTTTGACCAGCCTGGAGGTGTGTGTCTGCCTAATATAAATTTATACTCCACCTCCTTTAGCTTTGCTGCCCACATTTTGGGGTCTGGCTGTGTGACAGGATGAGTGATCAGGTAAGGATGGGTTTCTCTCCATGGCCATGGGACAGGTTTCTGTGAGTGCACAAATGTCACCATATTCCAGAGATGTGACTGCTTGCAGTAAGTGCATTTTTCTGTTCAGACTCCTAGCATTTAGCGACATGGTCTTTCATTTGCATTTTATTGAGTGTTTTATGTTCGTAGCATGGACCGCATGACTTTTCCCACAAAGGCACTATGGGGGGAGGCAAGGGCCTTTGTCAGAGGCCTGAAGGCCAAGTGAGATAATGGTGCAGGGTTTGTGGGAAAAAAACAGACTGAAAGGTGTTTGCTTATTTTATACTGGTGTGCTGCAGATGCTGCCTGTGTGATTAGCTGACTATGATACATTCCACCTGCCAGCTATATTATTGAGGAGTTTGAATGGGCCACTGTGAGTGGCAGAGTCCATATTAGTGATTTGTAGTTCATTACCTTTATTCTATTTCCTTTTTTTTTATTTCCACTGTGTTTAAGCCCCATGACACTCCAAGTAAACTGTTTTAGCAAGTGTAAACATTTCTGAGCAGTAAAGGCCCTCCCTTGGACACGACAATGCTCATCAGTTCTTGAAGGAGCTAAGCACAGCTAAGCAGCCTCAGACACATCCCCTTGCTTAGGTGAGCTTAGCTGAGCGCAAATAGGAGCAGCAGAGCTCCAATGTGCTTACACCAAGCATGACACACATCATTTTCATGTCAGCTGCTTCTCTTGCTTACACCACTGCATTATAGCTCCTACATGGTTAGGTGCACATGGACACAGTCTCCCATTTTGCTATTCAATAAATTTAGCTCATTTGCATACCCCACTGCCTTAGACCCTAGTTACACCACTACACCAGAGCCTATGTCCTTAGCTACCACGGTTACCTGTTCTTGTTATGAGTCTGCCTGCTGCCCCTTATAATGGCAAAATTCATCTTTCACATAAAATTGTCTTATTACATTGTTTTTTTATTTTCTGCACAATCTCGTTTGCACACCGCTGTGCTCTGCTTAAATGGCTGAAAGCCAAAAAAATAAATTTGATTTTTATAATTTTGAAACACTTTTGCATACCAATGGTCATATTTTTACATGCTTTACTTTGGGCTGCCATGCCCCCATTTTGATTTCTGCAGAAATGTACACGGTTAGTAACTGAATACATTTCTGCAGCGGACACGGCTCCAACACGAATGCCTGTCCGCTTGATGAATTGCTAATTTACCTCGTTTGGATGGTTTTCACAAGCAAATGAAGTAATTAGCATTATTCCATGGTGTCCATGTTGGAATAGTGCTGGGACAGTACACTAAGACATATATTTCTTACTTAGATGTAGATTTAAGATTAAATGTTGAAGAGAAAAAGTTGGTGTCAGCTATTTACAGAAAGCCCACATTTTCAAATTCATATTTGGAATTCACCAGCTGGCACCCATGCCATCAGAAAAAGTCGATAGTTAACAGGCAGATGGTTCGGGCTGCCAGAATGGTGAGTTTTGATACTGAATTTATTGATGAGGTACAGTTTATCATGCAGCTCTTCCACATGAGAGGGTATCCACAGGAATTATTAAATCAAATAAGTGAGGAAGTTATACAAAAGGGTATGGAAGGTCGACATGGAATTAGTGTAATGTCCCATAATATTAGAGAGGCTAGATCAACAACTGATTATGGTTTAAGTTATATAATTACATTCAACCAGGATGCAAATAAAGTTTCAGAAATAATCAAGAATAATTGGGAAATTTTAAAATATGTAGAACACGAACGAAAACAAACCCAGAAAGCACAAGAAAAACCACAGTAACCTTGCTCCAGCAAACAAATCAGCGATAAAAAACGATGAAACAAGCCAGTAAGCTGTAGACTACAGCTTACTGGCTTGTTTCATCGTTTTTTATCGCTGATTTGTTTGCTGGAGCAAGGTTACTGTGGTTTTTCTTGTGCTTTCTAAATTTTAAAATATGATTCAAATATAGGGCAAAGGGAGGGGAATCTACCCAAAATAGTATATAGAAAGGATAGATCTTTCAAAAATATTTTAGAAATAAGTGGAAAGGAAAGTAATATTTACAATAACAGAGTAAAAGGGAACTTTAAGTGTAGGATGTGTACATTTTGCTATCACATTTTAGAAACAGGTGATTGTTTTAAATGAAATGGGACACCCATATTTATTAATGGGCATTAAAATTGTTGCAGTCAAAATGTGGTGTTTGTAGCAAAGTGTCAAAACTGTCCCATATTTTATATAGGGAAAACCAGTAGTTTTTTTAAGAACAGAATTGCAGAACACATTTTGGATATCAAACATGGTAGGAAGACCAATGCACTGAGTAGACATGTTAAAGAATATACAGACCATGTGTTCAAGTTCTTAGTAATTTAATTACTCAAATTAATAATTAATCAAATTATAAAAGACCCTCAGGGGAAAAATATGGATGCACACCTGGATTTAAGAGAGTTAAAATGGCAGTTGCGATTAAGAGCAACTGAGTATCCAGGTATTAATGAGGCTATGGCCATTTCATGTGTTTTAAAACTGAAAAATATTTTAGGGTAATGTCTTTATATTTTAGTCTGTGTACTTAATAAAGGATTTTCGACTGGAAACAGACTGCCTGCCTTGCTTGGATTCCTTTCAAATACTTAATAATGCTGTACAATTATATATTTTCTATTATTACTTTTTGTTTTGTTTTGACTTAAGACGAGTTTACGTTCGCTACGTCTACTACTATTGTCTGATCTGATTAATATACAGTGATTAACTAGAAATATGTGGACTGAAAATCTTCAACACAGAGAAGTTTCTTACACTGTTTTGTTTTTAGACCCACTATAATTTAGTGGGTTGTTTTGAGACTTCGGGGATACCACGGAGATTACTTGTTTTATATTTTAAAATGCCTTCAAGTGTGTGTTTAATGTCTTTTTAGTTAGCGTATAAAGTGTGTATCCAATATTTACCATTTAATTGAATTTAATGTATAAATTTAAATAGTAGTGTAAGTAATTGATTGAATGATTTATTGATGTGTTATTTAAAGGCTGGTTGGTTTTGATAATGTTGTTCTGAGAAGTCCCTATGAAGTGAGAAGAAAGCTTTTAACTTGGTCATTAAAGTTGTGTTCCTTCAGTGCTGTGCTGTGCATTTTTTATTCTACAGTTTGTTTTTTGTGGAGGAGTTTATACAGTATATTTAGTTAGGGGGAGTGCGGGGGGCACATCCCCCCACATTAGGGGTGAAGGGGGCATAGCCCCCCACCTAGTTTGCTTTTATATTATATTTCATCAAAAGTTTCAAAACAATACATTTTAAACCATAGGCATGCATACTTACAACACCAATGTCTAACTCTTTCCAGAAGACAATGTATACCCAAACTAAGTGCGGGGCTACACCTCCACACCTCCCATTGTGGAGGGCTGTGCTCCCCACACCTACTAACTATATATACTAACTCCACGATCACGCTACACTGGGGAAAAGGACATATATCATTTACTTGCCTTACAGTACTCTACACATTGCCAGTACTTCACTTCAGTGAAGTGAGATTCGGTGAAATGAGTTTTCAGTAATTTGAGCTTTCAGCAATTTGGTCAGGGTGAATTCAAATTCAGTGAAATGAGCTTTCAGTGAAACAAAGTAGACCCATATAGATATATATATATATATATATATATATATATATATATATATATATATATATATATATGTGTGTGTGTGTGTGTGTGTGTGTATATATATATATATATATATATATATGTGTGTGTGTGTGTATATATATATATATATATATATATATATATATATATATATCTATATCTATACATACATATATATATATATATATATATATATATATATATATATATATGTATACATGGGTCTACCTGATAACACTGACCCGCCAAAACAACAACAACGAAATAACCGACATAAAAAAACGACAAAAAAAGAAAGTTCAAAAACACAAAACTTCACATGCCCCACAAACCAAAATCCAACAATCAATAAAACAAATACCTTTCCTGAAAAAAACACACACAACACAAGCACACCAAAAACCTTACAAACCTACACTAAACCTTACATACACAACTATCTATGCACTAACCTTAACCCAAACCCTAACCCTAAGGTCCGTCACTATCGCACACTTACCTTACCCGCACCCTAACCCTAACTCACTTAATCCACCCCTAACCTTCAAGTCCATCACTATCGCACACTTACCTGACCCACACCCTACTCTAATGTCTGTCACTATCACAAACTTACCTCACCCACACCCTGATCCTAACATCCGACCCTATCGCACACTTACCTTAACATGTCGGTATTCTCAGTGTCGGGATTCTCAATTGTCGGTCTTCTCCACTGTCGATCTTCCAGTGTTGGTGTTCTCATTGTCAGCGTTGTATATATATATATAGGTCTACCTGAAAACGCCAACAGCGCATATATATATAGATAGGATTGCTTCTCAATCTTCTCAATCTTTTTGTTTTTTACATTTCGTTTATACGTGGAAGGACCTTTCGTGGTGTGTTTGGTAGCATTTTTTGGGTTTAGATTCATAACTTAGATTAAATTTCAGGCAACTGGTGTGGAGGAAAAGGAAGAATGTGGTGAAATAATATGGTACGCCATACCCAGCTACAGTAATGGCAGTGTACCTGATTTGTATGACACACAAGTGTTTTGCTTTTATGTGCAATAATTAATGTTTGAATATTAAGACTGCAGTATCAGGGGGATTTCTCAACTCTTCAAGATAGCGACCTTGGAGATCATCTGTATAAGTACTGGGATTGGGGATGGGGGTACAGAATTACTTACTTGCCACCCCCCCCCACATACACAGATGCTTTATCTAATTATGTTGCTAACCATTCCTGCTGTTTACAGTCAAATGTTTGTAACGTTTTGTGAACATGATAAAACTATAAACAGTTTTCACTTTAGTTAGGGAGCCCAAAGGGATTGAGGATAATAAACTGGAGCAGAAAAATATAAAGAGCTGCCAGAGAAAGAGTGCAATTCACATGGGAATCCAAACTTTACAGTGATGGACAACAGGTTTCTGAGATGGAAGGAGGAACTGACCAATATGTTGGGGCATGTTGGGTCCAACAAACTATTGTCAAACTGTGCAAGAAAAGATAATGTCTGGATGTGGTCTCTGTAAGGTAGATGTGGTCATGCTGCATTTGCAAGTTTAGTGCTGAACCTAAAATGTATCCTTTAACAATATTATGCCATGTCCTTGTATTTCTTCACTTGGTGCAGTAATCAAGTAAATAGTGTGGATTTGCACAGAAAGTTCCTTAACGTGACAGCAGACATTTATTTTACTTATACGTGTCCATCACTAAGTTTTTTATGTCTTATTCTTCCCATTTTTATTTGCCTTTCTTTGTGTGATGTACTGCATAGCGAAAACAGTGGAAGTGGGGAACTGGCTGTGTTTATCTGGTTTGTGTGAAGCACAGCAGACAACCTAGGAAGCAGACAGCACAAAATAGAAACCAGATACAGTTAATGAATGCCCTTGGCCATCATGAAAAACTTGTCTGGAGTACAGATGATACTGGGTTCTAGTACAGAGTGTATAACCTTTGTTTTGCTGCTCTGACATTGCAGTTTATGACAATGAAGTGTGACATAGACAACTGTTTCCTCAACATGCTTGTAGCAACAGGTGTAAGTGTAGGACTGCTATATACATGGTCCTGTGTCCAAATACAGTATGTCCTATACAGTATTAATTTTACTGATGAAGTAATCCATGTATTATCACATTTATGATTAAATGTATGACTGCAGGTATACTGTGTACTATAGTCCTGTAAAGGCATTCCGACTATCTGGACCAGCATCCTTTTAACTTTTGGGAAAAACACATACACAACTGCCTATACATGCAGTTGCTTACCACTGTTGATTTGGCTTGTCAGATGTTAGCAATACAGCTCACATTTGCACACTGCTTACCTAAGTGCAAACAGGTGTAACTCACATGAGTATACACTTTGTTAACCATCGTGCAAATGCGCTGCTCACTCCACTATGGATCTGTATATATGATGCTTTCTTATTGGTGTTTATTGTCCATTTCCTTTGTATGACATAAAATACATTTGAAAACATTGCAAAATGAGGGCACATTCTAAGGATATGTCATATATTCACATTACATACATGTGTTGCCCTCCCCAGGCAGTACCAACCTGCGGTCTCAGTATTTTTTCATATACATATCAACCACACTACGAAGTGTAATATATAATTTTGTGTCCTCCCTCAAGGATAGGGCCACTTAGTGGTGTTGGCAACCTTGCTTTGCTAAACTCAAACACCAAACTATGTTCAATAAGGGTACTTGTGGTTTTACACAGCTAGGCTTCTATGCACCCTAGTGCTGTTAGGCTACTGGCCTCATATGAGCCTAAGAATCTATGTGAATATGCAGGTGTCCCAACCTGCTGTCTTCAACATGGCCTGCTTGTCTCATGTACTATATATTCACCTGTAGCCATATAAAAGTGAGACATGTGCCATGGTACTTGCATAAAGTAGTGAGTTCTGTAGCCTGTGCACTTAGGTAGGGGTCCATTCTCATTGCAGTCAGTGCACGCGCGCGTGTGTGTGTGTGTGTGTGTGTGTGTGTGTGTGTGTGTGTGTGTGTGTGTGTGTGTGTGTGTGTGTGTGTGTGTGTGTGTGTGTGTGTGTGTGTGTGTGAGAGAGCTGTTACTTGACATTACAGAGAACATTTTACACCAGAATGTGGGACACTGCTATTACCATATGCTCAACAGACAATGCTGATATCATCAGCTGTATCAGATTTTTGCATATGCAGCCATCCCACCAGGGCATGATCAGACACTGGGATGGAGCCTAAGCAGATGTCACCTCATCTGATACCAAACAGATTACAGTGACATGTCATTTAATCTATCCACATATATCATGGCATGGTTAGTAGGCCCTTTATTATCTTGATGAGAAAGCCCTGTGGTCCGTCCAGCTACCACATATGTCTGGTGAGGTTCATGCAAAAGAGAGCATTATACTATATTGCTGGTCTGCTGAGATTTGGCTACAGTGCTGTTATACAGATCTGAATGTGATGGCATAACTTATGACGTGCACCATGTGTATGTAATGGAAAATCATTACAGGGAAATGTTAGAAAGTAATGAGACACATTGCAGTTCCTGACTTCAGAACACTTCCAAGAGAATACAATAGAAAGTACTGACATGATGATGCTATCCACTTATAATTTGGCAAGGCAAATATAAGTGATAGATACAATTATCATTTCAACAACACAAATGCAGATATACTAAGCACTTATGTAGCTATGCACAGATATAAAGCTTTTGTATCCCTGAATTCAAACGAGAGAAAACAGGGATATGGTGCAATTATTACTTCCAGAGGTTATTGTGTGTGTGTGTGGGGGGGACTCCTAAGCTGACACAAACGGTCGATGAGTGTGTGTGAGTAAGAAAGGGAGGCAGGCAGGCTGAACCATGTAACTATTGTGTGTGTGTCTGTAGGGGTCCTCTACGTGAAAGTGGTGTGTGAGAGTCTGCATGAACACAGCCAAGCTCGGTGCTAGCTCTATGTCCTGGTATGTTGGACAGGTGTGAGTCATGCATGGTAGAGTTGGCAGTTCATCGTTGTTGCCCCTGACCATGAGAACTGGCTCTCCCAGGAGTTGCACTGGCACCTTCACACCCAAGGTCAGATGCAGTGCTGTTACCTACATATGACTGATGTCTGCTGGACATGCTCCCTTCACAGGAACATCCAGGGCCATGACCCCATGGACTGCCATGTCTGGTTGTGGACAGAACACTCATGGATAGACCAATGGAAGTGCTTCCACTATGGGAGCACGATTGATTGGCCATGGCTACATTGGCTATCAGCAGATGTTGTGGCTGAATTATTTCCATGAGGATGCCATTCCCCTCCCAGCAGATGTTCTATTACAGATACTGCTCATTCCATTAAAGACACCCCTCAGTCCCTCACAGACACCCCTCATTCCAATGTGTCATTCATCCAATCCAGTGAATCAGCAACATGGTTGAGGCAGTCATGCATGTCAGCCTGTGCCACATCTACAACCCTGAGCATTTATCTGAAGCACCTTTCTGAACATGCCTGTGCCTCCATGACAGTCCTAAACATACGAGTGACAAAGGAAAAGACACCTGCACCAGGTGGAGAAGGGACAACATGCCCCCTCTGAGCACCCCTATCATTCCTGCTGAGTGGCACCTTGCCCACACATTGGCTATGGTCAGAATCAACATTCACTGAAGCCTCAGTAACTACACTTCCCTAATCAATGTGCTTGCCCTCCATTTGTCTAATATCTGTGGGCTCAGTGGACTGGGTAGGCGTAGGTCTACTGGCTGTGTCTGGAAGAAAAAGAAGGGGGTGGCTGGATGTCAACCTCTATGTCAGATTCAATCTCTACATCACCAGCTGTGCCTCAGTTTTGCTACCATCATCATCAGTGTCTGCTGAGACTCTGATATCAGGTGGCACAGGGCCCACACTCCCACTGTCATGATCACCTGTGATAAAAAGGAAGAAACACAGGCATATACTAATACCTGCACTACTATGGTGCAATATATGCTAAACAATTAACAGTGCTGTCACTATTACAGAAAGTATAGCAATACACACAACAGGCCTAAAATGACACAGTATGACATTTCTTTAAATTGATCTGCAGTATTGACATAAATTTATTTGGCTTACCTTCGGCAGGAGGCATATTTTGCTGGATTCTTGATGGACCTAAAATAAGTTGAGCAAGAGGTAAGGGCAACATCATCACACTTAACATTAAGACGGGGGTAATACATGTACTCCTCTATATCTGCATTAACAGTCTGCTCAACAAGAATGTGACTGACAGCTCCAAACTAAGCTTATAACTGTAGCAATCTTTTATTCCCCCAAAAAGTTGTGTGAGACAGAAGTAACTTTTATTGCAATTGTTTTACTATACAACAGTATTCAACTGGTCATATAATAAAGCCTACCTGGAAGCTCCTCTTGGGACTCAGAAGGAGTGGTGCCCACTTCAAGTACATGCTGTGATCCACTCTGCTGTGAACTCTCATGCTGGAGGATATTCACCAGGAACTCTTCACTGGGGTTAAGAGGTGGTCCTGTAGCAGACCCTTCCCCAGTACCCTTTGGTCTTGGGCAACAGCAGCTGTTCACCTCAGTGCAGTGGTAATCATGTCAGTGGCCCTGTGGTACACCTGTTCATATGTCTGGCTGTGGCCACCCACACAATTGATGTTGTCAATAATGTGCTGCCATAATTGTAGCCTTTGTTGCATACTGGGCCGACTCCTTCCCAGCAGAAATGCCCCATGTTGACAGAGATTGTCAACAATGATATTTTTTTCCACTTCACTGAATTGGGGTCTCTGTCTCACTTACATTGTTTGTGTCCTAAAAGACAACTGAATGATAATACACATAAGTATCACATAACTGCAAAGTAACTCTTTCCAGATAAAACAGTAAAGGTAGGCAGTCAGTAGTACTCATTGAAAAAACATAAAACAGTCTACAGATGTGAAATACTAACAAAAGACAGGATGCAAAACAAGGAGAGTAGCAAGAACAACATATCCTTGTATGTGCCATAGCAGTAACTCATTTGTGTCCCCCCTAAAAGAACAGTACATTCAAGTTAGTGACATAAGAGTAACTCTTCTTTGCTCCCCCTACTCATAAAAGAACAAGCAAATGAATAATTTTACTAAGTAAACATCTTTGAAATGTTAAAAGTGCTCAGAAAGAACCTGTCCCTGAAACATTTGTACATATTTATCACACAGCATTCATTTTCATATATTGTCAATCATGTGTACCTCTGAAATGACTTGACAAGCATGGCCGTGCCATCAGTACACGTCTACCATATGCATACAGATAAAAGTGTAAAGGCCTTTGCTTCACATTATTCATTAATATATTTCAGCATATGCAATATGTAGGAAACAACATGGGAACATACTTCCTGGAGTTCAATACTCCTCTGTAAAGACATCTTTGGAAGAAATTCGCTTTTGTGAAGTCTTGCAAACATATAGCAAGTGTCCTCACCATCAGTTTGGCTAGCTACATATTTCCCTTTTTATAATAGAGTAGATTATTAATGGAGTGCATCAGTCTTCGTCTGTGTTTCAGAGATGCTAACTACAGCACAGGCAGCTGAACTGCATGCTATTCAACCCATCTAGTGAGCTATTCAACAAGTTATAAAACGACCATGTAGGCTCCATGCGGGTTATTCCTGTGGATTTCAAAAGTTGTGGAGTACATACATCGAAAGTCTACACAGACAGAATGTTAGGAGCTGCTGCTTCTTAACTCCATTTATATGAGCTACAGACTGCAGGAAATTCTGCTGCTCCCAATAGGCCTAGGCCAAGACAGAGAATAGTTTTTAGGCCACATTTAACTTATCACAACATACACGACATGGACATTGTAGAGTGCTACAGGGTGGACAGGAACACAATACAGGAACTCTATTATCTCTGCCTGCCTCAACTCAGAGCCAGAGCCTTTATATCCCCATGTATTGGCTGTGTATTGTGTGCATTACAGTCAGCCCTGAACTAAAACTGTGGCAACTGCTGCATTTACAAGGTAAGTCCTGAAGTTCTGAGTGGGTATCTAGTTGATGGTTTTAGCATATTTAGAATGTTTTAATAGAGTACAATAATAAGTTACATATGGTGTACGAATGTTTGTACTTATATGTATTTATATATATTTATATTATATTATATTAATTATGTACATATTTATGTTATAAGTGATTAATTTATACCACAATCATTTTAGTTTTATTTTTTAGTTTTGATAGAAGTAATTATTACTATTTTTATTGTTATTGATATGACTTATTTGAAAAGTGATGTAATAACATGGAGAATTTATGACAACCAATGAAAATGAGGGTAACATTATTTAAATGTGTTAGGAGAGTATCACAGATGATTCTGATGAAGTCTCAGGGTATGAGATGAAAGCGCGCTAAATCTGTGGAGTGTTATTTCATTCACTTATTTGGTTTGTTTTATCGTGAATAAAAGGTTTTCACCATTCGCCTTTGTGGAAGTTTTTGGAATTATACAGAGGAGGACAGCCTTTATTGTTATCAGACAGCGGCGTGTGTTGTTTAGTGACTTTGTTTGCAAGACTTTAGTGTTTGGTTGGATTACTGGTGTCCAGTTGTTTGCTGAACTCCTAGTGAATGAACATGGGTTCAGCTTTTTGCAGATGGACTATCATGGTTTGGATTACAAGTCAGAGGCATGGAATAGTCTTGCCTGGGCTTTGAGCAGTGCTACTGGTATCCCCTGCTCTTGAGAACAATGGAGAAATAACTACATAGACATCTGGATGAGGAAGAGGGATACCCTCAAATGTTGCATTGAGAAATGTAGGACTGGGCGTACCCCACAGATGTGTAAGTTTCACTTACAGAGACTACCTGTAAGAGTTAAAAGCTGGATATAGTCAGGATTGGCATTCATAATGGTATTCTGTTCTGTTCTATTTTTTTCTGTAGCTGTCACAGACCGAGAACTAAATGCCCAAACCGATGCCACTAGATTGGCACGGACGCGAGAAGCATGTGGTATGTATGCATCTGAAAAGTACTGTTATTTTAGTATTAAAAGTAAAGACACTTTTATTGGTTTATTAGACAGTTTTATCAAACTGTAACAGGAAAGTATGCATGCATTAGTCTGTAGGCCAAGCAACAGTTCAGTATTAGAGACTAGTCAGAGGTTGTGGGTTCAAAAACTATGCTTCCCAAATATACAATACTGTTAAGTTTTTATCTATATTGCAATGTAATGTCAGAGCTCTAAAACAGTAGTACCAGTGGCCTGCTATAAACTGTAATCGGTATAAATGGAACATGCATATGTGCAATATATGTACACATCAGGGATTGCTTGCTGCAATCTGTAGTATAGTGTGCATCTGTTATGAGCTGGGTAGTCTTATCAGTAAAAATGTTATTTGTTAGGAGCTGCTGGTAGTCTTAAAAGTAAAGGTAACAGAATAAAGTCAAAGAATTGTATCAGTGCATTGTATGTTACATATGAAGTTGCTAATGCTCTCTCTTGTTTTTCTCTCATCCCAACCCTTATCTTCTCTTTTTTTTGTTGTTGTTTTGTTTTTTCACACAGCACAGCAGGGCAGGCCTGCCTCACAGGATCATCCTGCCCCCACTCCACCAGCTAAGGCACCAAGGCCCAACACATCTGAGATACTACCTGGTAGCACCCTCTCTGCTGCTCCTGTACTGCCTGGCCCCTCAGATAGTTCCACCCCACAGGATAGACCCATGGTTCCTTCCAGGATCAGAGGCAGAGGTGGTTATTTCATCACCCATGAGGAACTGCCAGGGTTGTGTGTCACACAGTAGGTGCATGCCTATGCTGGATGGAGACACTACTCTCCATCATTGTAGTGAATAACATGAGGAGACTCGTCCATCAGACACTGCAGCTGTTGGTGCAGTGAGGTGATAGTGATGACAGTCCAGTGGTTTATGACTTGATTCTCACTGTTAACCAGCTTGACATCCATGGGTTTGTGATG
The DNA here is from genome assembly GCF_019279795.1 of Protopterus annectens. Lineage (NCBI taxonomy): Eukaryota > Metazoa > Chordata > Ceratodontiformes > Protopteridae > Protopterus > Protopterus annectens. The sequence goes on along the minus strand of NC_056737.1, from coordinate 117,874,935 downwards.
TCCCTACCCTTACCCCAACTATGGAATTCACCCACATCTTGTGTTCTTCACCTTCCATGTGTCTTGTCTTGTATGTTCTGTCTGTCTGCAATTGCTTCCTCACCTACCCAACCTATCTGACCTGGACATACCTATGTCCCTTCCCCAACATTCCTCTCTCTTTCTCTCTCAAAAAAAAGTGGCACCTGTCCCAAAAAATAACATCATTCCATACATAACTTACCATTTCACACACATGTCATCTTGACACACTTGATTTGATCCAATTGGCTATAAAACATGGTTGTGTTGTGGTCACCCTCTCTCTGGGGTTGGCATTGAAAATTCAGCTACATCTAAACATGTTTTACTGTTGAAGAAATGGATAGTTATGGTTCTTTCCTACATCCCTCCTGTACATTTCTGCCCTACTTTCACTTTGTTCTTCCCCCTGCTTGCTTCCCATTTCACAACTTTGCTGTCTTTTCCATTTCTTTTCTTTACAGCATAATTGTGTATGGTGCACTCTGGCAGTTCTTCTTGGGTGATAAAGTCACCTCCGCTGCTGCTCCTGGAGGGATACACAGGCCAATCCTCTGGGGCAGAACTACCTGAGGGGCTAGGTAGTGCAGAGGCAGCAGAGGGGGTGCTGCCAGGTTACACACCAGATGTGCTGGGCAGTTGTGCTGTAGCCAGTGGAGTGAGGCAGGCCTACCCTGCTGTGCTGTTGGGGAAAAAGAGAAGATAAGGGTTGGGGTTAGAGAAAAAAATGGGAGAACGTTAGTAACTTCATAGATGACATACAAAGCATTGATACAATTGTTTGGATCTATTCTGTTAGCTTTACTTTTAATGCTACAGACTCCCATCAAATTTCTTCATTACTTTTACGACTTCCCTGTTCATAACAGAAACACACTATAGAACAGATTGCAATCAGCAATCCTTGATGTGTGTGTATATATTACACATATGTATGTTCAATTATAATGATTACAGTTTACAGTAGGCCATCTGTGCCATTGCTATAGAGGTCTGAAGTTACATTGCAATAATGATGAAAATCTAACAGTAATGTATATTTGGGAAGTGTGGTTTTTGAACCCACAACCATTGACTACTCTCTAATACTGTACTGTTATTTTGTCATACAGACTATTGCATGCATACTTTCCTTTTACAGTTTAGAGATGCATGCTCACTGTTATTTATGAATATGGAACTGCTGCTTTGTGCTACAAAGGCATGCATACTTTCTTTTACAGTTGAGATATGCATGCTCAATTTGATATAACTGTATTAAATACCAACTACGCTGTCCTTAACTTTTAATTCTACTAAGTTACTATTAAAACTATTATTATTATTCTTAAATTACTATTTAGAACAGTACTGTTCTAATGCATACATACCACATGCTTCTCAAATCCTTAACAAATGCACGGCATGGGAACTAGCATTCAAGGATTGCTCCATGGTAGCTGTGGAAAAAACAGAACAGAAGATAATACCATTATGAATACCAGTCTTGACTATATTCAGCTCTTAACTCTTACAACTACTCATTGAAATTGATATATACACATCTGTGTGGTGTCCCCCATACTAAATTCCCTAATCCAATAGTCGAAGGTATACCGCTTCCTCCTCTGGAGGTCATCAAAATGATGTCTGCATTGTTCACCAGTGCAAGAGATACCTGTAGCACTGGTCAAAGCCCTGGCAGTACTATTCACAGCTTCAGACTTGTATTCTGAGCCTGAATAGTCCCACTGCAACAACCAGGGCCAATGCTCCTTAACTAGGAGTCCAATAAAAACTTTGAACTCCTGAACACCCCACTTCTGTGCTTGGAAGCGCACTCCCTCACCAGCAACACCAGACATGTCTACCATAGCTCAATCTCAATGTAGAATAAGCATTTCTTGCCAATTGCATTTTGTATCCTGATGTTTTCCCACCAAATGCACATCTCTCTCCTACTGAGAGTTGACACATTTTGGTTTTGCAACATTTGAAAACATCGAGCATTGCTTACCATTGAGCAAACATGGTTTTTGAGCGTGCGCACTGGCGGGAAACATGTCTGCGTGATGGTAATTGATGCACAACAATGGCAAGCAATTCAATTTCAAGATTATTTGATATACAGGCACTTGTGTAAATGTGCTAGTGAAATGGCCGATGTCTATGGTTGTCCTACACTTACAGGTATTGCCACAATTAGGTTTAGAAAACAATTGTGTGTGTTGCACTTCATTGCTATGATCAACAATTTCACAAGAGTAAAACAAAATTTGCACACCCTACACTTGAATTCTGGACCACCTGCACTCCGCACCTACACTTAACACCTGCTGCCACAAGATTAGTGACATGATATTCCCTATCTTAGAATTTATTGTAAAGTTCTCGATAGTCCATCCCAGTGGAATGCCACTTGCCATGTTTGTGCGATGGCCAAGAGTATTAATTAAATGCATCTGGTTTATGCTTGTGGCTGTTTGGGTCCTGTCTGCAACCTGGGTGTTCCATTCCTCCAGTTTGTGTATTGCTGTGCTTCACTCAAACCAGATGAGGACAAACAAACACATTTGTGCTAAGAGGTGCATCACTTAATCACAAGCAAAAAACAATTGCTGTGTTGTCCTACAATCCCCATTCATGGCCAGCAACCTTACATGGAAATGCTATTCATATCATATCTCCCAACTGTCCAGAATTTTGAAGAATGGCCAGATGTTTGCATCTTATTTTTGGGCTGTTCCTTGTAAAATTTGTGGTTTTCTGGAAAATCACTGAAGACTGAAGTCAATACAAAATGATGTACATTGGACTTTGGTACTTCATATCCTTCAGAAAATGCATACTAACGCACATCCAATTATTATAGCTACTTTCTACAATTATAAGAACAATATTGTAAATCTCTCCTTATTTTTGGGCCTTTGTCTCCCCATTATTTTAGTCTTTTTCCAGATGTCTTGCACTAAATGGTTGGGAGGTATGATCCACATTCATATTATAGGTTTTGTGGCCAGCAACACTGATGTGAGCCACGAAACCTTGCTTACGCATCACCAGCATCATTAATATGGATAGTGCAATGCCGCACAATGCACAATCTCACGTACATGAAAACACTCCGTGTAGGATTTGTGTGAGACCTACACAGAGTTTTTGAGTACTGGGGACTGACTTTTTATTCTCATATTGCTTTACCCTTCCTGTCTCTATTTAGTCTGTCTTTGATCTGATAGTTGCATCAAACATTACCCTAAATTTGTGCCTGTCAGTAGAAGCGCAATACCTACTATACATACCCAAAAAAGGATTGTACCACTGAATTTAGTTAAGTATATGTTCATTTGCCAAATCTAAATACTGTGCAAATAATTTTGTAATTTAAATACTTTTATCTTTGACTTGCTTGATTTGTATCTTAACTGTAAACCTAGGGCAGAGCCTGAAAATGGCCAGTTTTTGGATTAGTTCTCTATCCCAGCCATTAATACATAAAAAGTAAAATTAAATAAATGAACAGTCTTCCCAACAGTGTGTGCTTAAAAGCAGAGAGAAGGGTAAGAATGTAAAGGCAATAGTGAAGGATTTTTAGTGGATAAGATTATACTCTTCTATGTGAGATGGCCAACAGTTTGTTTCAAGGCATCAAACAAATTGGGGGAAAAAGATGTGCACCAGGAGTATTATACTCAGAGCTGTGGATAAGGTAGAAGAAGAGCAATCAAGGTTGTGAATTAGAAATATGAAGCTAATAATTAGGTACAAGGCAGAGCAAATAAGTAGGTGAAAGGAGTAAGTCTGGTGGTAGAGTAGGTATAACACAACTGAGCCAGCAAGGAACAAGGAGAGCCATCACAGCAAAAAAATAGGTAATTTGTAAGTATCAGCAATGTTTTAAATGTCTAACAAAAAGGAGGGCAGAGGGGCAGATCTGGACTGGATGAAAAAAGATGGGAGGGTCACTAAAGAAGACTAGAGAAAAGTAGTGGTACTGGTATTAAAAGTAGTGGTATCAATGCTTTACTTCAATTTTCCCAACGTAGTGCAAATATGAGGGTGCCATGTTGGAAGGGAGGTGGGATATAGTGTGGAGAGCAGTGGACAGACACCAGGCTAGAGATAGGGGGAAAAGGCTGTTCTTTTGGAGGATAAAGTATAAAGACAAGATAGGCTAACCTCCACAGTTTTCAAACATCTGATTGGTGCACTAGCAGATCTCTTGATGGAGAGCTACAAGAGAAGACTCTCCATTTTAGAAGAACCTGACAGCTGGACAACTGCAAGTATGATACTTCTGTGCAAGGTGGGGAGGAGGAAAAACTGGTCCGCTGGAGACTTAATATCTTAAAAGCAGTAAGTACAAAATTGTTGAAAGAATAATGAAAGCAAGTTTAGTTGCTTTTCTATTTGGCAACAATCTATAGAAAAAAGACCAACATGAGTTCATGACAAAAAGTAGCTGTCAGTCAAACCAGATCCTGTTTTATTATTGCATTATAGCAGAGTTCTGGTAACTGTTGTCTACATGGGCTTTGCCAAGGCCCTTAACATGATCCTACACTAGTACCAGAAAGAGAATAAAAAATGGTAGAGGTTGGGAAATGTAACAAGACTAAAGACCTAGGTTATAACATAGATAATGCATTGGACATAGTTGTGGTGAGATGGGTTAGACAGGTATAAGTAATGTGACTACAGAAGTACAACAGGGTCAGTCCAAGTTTGAGTGCGTGTGTGTGTGTGTGTGTGTGTGTGTGTGTGTGTGTGTGTGTGTGTGTGTATATGTGTGTGTGTGTGTGTGTGTGTGTGTGTGTGTATGCATGTTTGCGTGCATGTGTGCATGCGTGTTTGCTTGTGTGTGTGCGTGCGTGTGTGCGCACATGTGTGTGTGTGTGTGTGTGTGTGTGTGTGTGTGTGTGTGTGTGTGTGTGTGTGTGTGTTTCAGATATTTTTTAAGAAATAGACATATTTTCTGAGAATAATGGAGATATGCTGACTAAATGATAGCTTGTTGTCCGTGAATCCCAGAACATGATGTCAATCTTAAGGAAAATTCTATTGATGTCTTACTATGCTTGAGCACTAGCTTTAAGAAAGGGAACTATTCTTACTGTCTTAATGATTATGGTGATAGCATGATTGGAGCAGCAGCCATTAATGTGTTCAAGGCCTTGATGGAGTATTAATGAATCTGAGTGACAGAACAGGATGATCCCTAGTTTACAGTCTTTGATGGAGTATTAATGAATCTGAGTGAGAGAACATGATGATCCCTAGGTTACACTCATTGATGATGTATTAAGGAATGTTAGTGGAAGAACAGGATAATCCCTAGTTTATAGTCCTTGATGGAGTATTAATGAATCTGAGTGGGAGAACAGGACGAGTCCTACCTAACAGTCCTTGATGAAGTATTAATGAATCTGAGTGGGAGAACAGGACGAGTCCTAGCTAACAGACCCTGATGGAGTATCAATGAATCTGAGTTGGATAATAGGATGAGTCCTAGCTAACAGTCCTTGATGAAGTATTAATGAATCTGGGAGGGAGAACAGGATGAGTCTTATCTAACAGTCCTTGATGGAGTATTAATGAATCTGAGTGGGAGAACAGGATAAGACTAGCTAACAGTTTTTGATGGAGTATTAATCAATCTGAGTGGGAGAACATGATGAGTCCTAGCTAATAGTCATTAATGGAGTATTAATGAATCTGAGTGGGAGAACAGAATGATTCTTGGCTTACAGCCTGCAAATTTAGTTACAAAATAGGTTATAAACATGTGCCTGTATTTTGGGGAAGAAAATTCCAAAGCAGATAGTACCTACAGAGAAAACTGAGGAAAGGCCCCTGGTTATATTTTGGATTTCAGTGGGGTTGCAATTCATTTTTGATCAAGAATGTTTTGTTACATAGCTAGTTAATGATCCAGGAAACTACAAATGGACTGCTGTTTAGTTTGGGTAGTTTATTTATGATGCTAGAGTGGGAAATCATTCCCTGGGCTTGTGCTAAGTCCAGATAAGTGAGGACAGGAAGGGCTTTTGGTACTTTTTTTCAAATATGCTAACAAGGTTAATAAGCATTCACAAAGGTGATCTGTAAAGCATCTAGGATATTGCAAATCTTGTCTGTCCTTATTAATTAGTTCAACATTAATTATTTGCTTGCCTTTGCATACAGATGGTCCTATAGTTAGTTGGGTCAGTGGAAAGGCTACCCTTATGGAGGGGAATGAATGAATTAATATGGCATCTATCCATTTTTCAGGTAGATATCCTGTGGAGAGACTTTGAAGATATTTTGAAGAGGTTTTCCTTAGTGATGTTTTAGGGTTGCAATAAAAAATGTATGTTGTCTGACCCTATGAAGGTATTATTTTCTGTTTTGTGCCATTTTAGAGAGAGCAGTTGAGACTTCATTGAAGATAGTGGTTTTGGCATGAGCTACTATGTGGATAGATACAAATTACATCCACGTTTACATCCCAAGATGTAATTTATGAATTCAGGATCAGTGTAGGTCATACTATTTATAGTTCATTCAGAGCTTGGAAGAGTATTGCAGAGTTTACTTATAAAGCCAAAAAAAAAAAAACTTTATTAATATGTTTAGCACTGGTTGTGCTATTTTACAGTCTTGGTACTTCTAATGATTTCTTGAGTTCCTTACTATTTTGGTTAACTTGTTTTATGCACTGAGACTTACATACGTCTAGAAAGTTTAATTTCTTATTACATAATTTGTTGATTTTATTATCCCATAAGATTGGACTAATGATTTATGTATTGTTTTGTATATGACAGAATGAGACATTTTTCTCTGTACATTATTTTAATAGGTGGTAATATTCCTTCGTTAGAGCTGTAGTCTTAATGTTTTTTATTTATTTACATTTATTTATTGTGGTGGTACACTAATCTCAACTGACCATTTGCAGGTACAAAAGAGAGAAAAGAGAGGCAGCAAGCTGTACATATCAAAATCAGAAGAGAAAGTAAGAATATATAACAGCAGCTGTACAGTAGCAATTAATAGAAGTAGCAACAGTTACAAGAGAAATGCAAATTTTACAGCTCACATGATTATATTTCAGTTTTACATCATGGTAGAAATGCTGTGGGGTAATGGGAATCAGGGCAGGCAGGGCATGGTGGGGAAATTAGGAGGTGTAATAATTGAGATAGGGTAAGGCTAGAGGTTGAGAGGTCCTAATGTGATTTAGCATTCCGTTTGGCAAGTACAGCTTGATTTTGCGTAAAGGATTTTTTTAAGTTTAGATCTGAAGGTGGGAAAAGGGAATGGAAGCTATTTTAAGTGGTTGCGGAGGGATTCCCATATTTTAGAACAAGGCTGAGAGCAGTTAATGCAGTGAAGCCTGGTTTATGTGGGTTGGAGTAGGTAGCTGTTTGGGAGAAGTGTAAGTTGTAGTGTGTGTATTTAGTATAAAGTTTGGGAAGTAGTGATGGGAATGAGTTAGGTTGAAGTAGTTTGAAGATGAGAGAGCTTAGTAGCAGGTCTATTTTGTACAATGTCCATAAATTTCCTTTATGCTTATCTAAAAGGCTGATAAAATCAAATAGGTTGCTTTTGCAGAAGTCCCCAGATGTATATAGTTTACTTGTACTAGAGATGCTGGTATTTAGAGAGAGGAAGCAATAGATAATGGGCTGATTTAACTAGGGAATTGAATAGATGTAGGACTAATACCAGTTCTAAGAAGGTTAGAATGAATCAAAGATTTAGCCTCAGAGGCTTGTGTTGGGCCTGGCAGATTAGAATTTTCAGACTGAAATGTCATATAATTTCATTTTCTAAAAATGACACTAGGAGTGAAAATCCTTGAAGGTGAAGTGTACTCCATCCCTGGTGAAGAAGGTCTGTCTACTATTTTTCCTCTCTCTGTCACAAACTGGATCCTGGATATTTAGGAATTATTTTAGGCATGGGCAGAATATTGCTCAGTACAAAAAGTACAAAAAGTTACCACGCTTTAAAAACATATAACTATGAATAACTCTCTCTGGGATGTGTAAAAATCTGTTAACCAGTTTACTGTGTAATTTAAGTTAATCCTGACTTGTGCTCAGGATTAACTGTAACCTGTGGAACTTGTTTAACTTGCTTACTTATGTAATCTCTGTAAATAGTCTGTTTGTAATATGTAATGCTGGTATTATGTAATGCTGTATCTGCTTACCCTTGGAGCTTTTCTCCCCGGGCCTCCACTGAAAATGGACATGCATCCAGTCGGACTATCCCGGTCAACAAATGTAAAATAAATTAAATAAATAAATATAATGATTGCTCCACCATGTCTCTTTCTGCACCTCCTCCAGTGAGTACCACCTGAGATCATTCATCCCAACCTGAACAATGATACGGTTACACACACAGTTTGGATGCTTTGGGGACTGGGAAGGCCTGGTGATATCTATGATCCTAGTTCCTGAGGCACAACTGATAGTATGTCTTTTCAGAATCGATATGCCTGGCAATGGAATCACCAGTAACTGGAAGGCTTGCAGTATTATCTATTTTAATTGTAGGCCCACCCATCTGTTTTAAGGAGCTGCCTTTTAGCTTCACAATTCCTGTAACAGTATGTGCTGATGTGATGGGAGAAGCCATATATCTTAATGTCCCACCATTCATTTTGACATACCAGTTACCGCTGTGCTTTGATGCAAAAATATTTTGTTGTACATTACTATCATTAAGTTTCTTATGTCGCTGAATCATTCACATCAAGTCAGTTTGGACTAAGATCATGCAACCCTTTTATACATTATATGGCCAAAAACTGTGCTCTTCTTTATCTGAATATATTCAATGTTTGCATGTATGCTGTGCTTAGCAATGCACAAACCCATGCAGCTAAGCTGATCTACGTTTACAGGGACCTTCCCAGTATATCTGAAAATAATTGAGTTCCCTTCCCTATCCCAGAGGCTAGGTAGGTTGAGTCATGTTCTACAGTGTAGTAGGTCTCGAGTTCTAGTCCTGGCTAGTAATGTTTTTTACATACACTGCTGTGAAACTGTTTCAGGTGACTGAAGCATCGGTTGACTTAAATTAAATAATTGTTACATTTAGAAACAGTTAAGCTGCATGATGCTAAGCAGTTCTTAAACATGGTCAATGGTCTTTTCCAGTTTGCATGTTGTTAAACTTTGCTTAAACACGGATGGTGCGAGTTTGCTCGATGTTAAGTGTCGCGGCACTTTTTTGAAAGTTACAGTATGGCATGCAAGGGTGGGAATGCAGCCTATATAAAGGCCTAATTGGCAGGAATTTCACATCATTCCTTGGAGCCTGACCTTGACTGTGGGCCTGGCTGCTAGAGATGGACAGGGACTGCATTTTAGGGTTTAAAAGTGGGGTGTGCAGAAGTCCAAGGTTTTTATTGGACATCTGGTAGAACGATATGAACCCTGGCTGCTGCAGGGCACCTAGAGGGCTCAGAGTGCAAGTCTGAGGCCTGGGGTCATTTGGCCAGTGACCTAACCAGAGCTACTGGTATCCCCCACACTAGTGAGCAGTATCGCCAGCACTATGATGACCTGAAATGTAGGAAGAGAGCAACCTTGGACTCCTGGGTCCAGGAAGCTAGAGATGGGTGCATCCCACAGATATGTAAGTATGTTTTCCAGTAATTTATAAATATACAAGCTGCAAACTGGTATGCATAATGGTTTGCTTATCTTACCACAGCTGCAGAAGAGTGGGCTTGCAGCATACAGTCCCATGCTGGGCATTTGGACGGAATGAGGCAAGCATGTGGTAAGTAAGAAAATCATCAAAGTAATAACTTAATGCATAACTTAATAATACAGTAAAGTAAATACAGATTTTGCAGTCCTAACAGTCAGGTATGAAATACCTGAGACATCCTACATCTTTATTAATGTGTCAGTGCATATCTGAAATGGTAAAGCAAGTTAAAGCAAGTAAGCATGCAGCACTGTGTAGCATAGCTTCCAACCATCAGTTAATATTGTGGTCTACCCAGATTAAGTGTCACTGTTCTGGTCTGTTCATGTAAATGGGTAAGTTAACATAAGTTCTAGACAGCTATCCATGTTTGTAAATGTCAGATCTGAAGCAACATTAATCAATAAAGTTTAAAAGGACTTGGTGCTTTGATAAGTAATGTTTTCATAGATTATAGGTTCATAGGTAAGTACTAGGCTAATGACCCTGGGGCCAATGCAAGCCTAGCCCAATAGTGTTCCCAGTCATCTGGCTTACCAGACGTTAGTTCCCTGTGCCCCTATCTAGAAATGCAATTGAAGTGATCCCTGGGGTGAATTTCCTATTTCTCATCCACTCATCAAGATTTCTCTTGAAGAGGGCCAGTGAGGTACTCTGCTTGATGTGAATGGAGAGTTTATTCCAGAGTATTGGAAGTCTTTGGGTTAGGAACCTATCCCTTCAGTGGATTCTGTTTATTGTGGTGATAAGGTTGAGGTCTTTGGAGAGAATAACACAGAGGGACTGAGATTTTTTTTCAGATGAAGCATGTCTAGCAAAACTGGATCAGACATAGCTCTGTATGTCAAGCAGAGATCGCCTCTAAGTAGGCAATATGAGCTGGAGTAAAGTTTAGGTTTTTTAAGTCTATCTGCATAAAGCAGCTGTTTGAGTCCTAAGATCCTTTTAGTGAGAAACTTCTGATGCCTCTCCAGTTGTTGGAGGTGTCTAGTGATGCACAAGCCAAATGGGGTTGTACTCTATAATGGGTCTGATGAGGGATGAGTAGAGGGCAATAATTACTTTTTTTTTACTGGATGAGAAACCTTTTGTGATGAGATGTGCCATGTAGAAAGACTTCCTAACTAAAGTGGCGACATGGTTGCCAAAGGAGAGATTGCTATCTACCTGTGTCCCTTGATCCCTTATAAAACCTAAAGAGTTAAATAGGTTCCCTTCGATATGCTAGTTTGTGGTCACTGTATTTCTCCTGAAGGGAATGACGATGCATTTTTTTAGCGTTGAGCCTAAGGCTGTGGTTTTGGCATCAGTCATTGGTCTCCATTAGGCCTTTTTGTAGGATGTCCACATCAGCTTGAGAATCAATAATAGCTTCCAGTTTGCAGTCATTCACAAATTTGGTTAAGCAGAGCCCCTTGGTGTTGGCTTGAACGTCAGAGAAGTAGATACCAAACAGGAGAGGACCCAGAACCGATCCTTGTGGGACTCGACTTGTAACTGCCCAATAGTCAGATTTGGAGTCACTTTCACTGTATGGGTTCTGTCAGAGAGCCAGTTGGCAACTCATCTAGTGATGTAAGAGTTAATGCCCAGATTTGTGAGCCTATCAATGATTCCAGAGTGTGGGATGGTGTCAAAGGCTTTGGCTATATTGAGATAGGCTGTGTGAACAGCCTTGCCTTCATCCACTGCTCTGGTGACAGCTTCGAAGAAGTATATCAGATTGAGCAGACATGATCTGCCTTTCATATATCCAAACTGCATGGAGTCCAGGGTTTGAAGGTTCCCTATATCCTTATTTATAAGATCCATAGCCTTACAGATCAGGGCTATCAAGCTGATAGGGTGGTAGTTCCCAGGGTCAGTAGTTGCACCTCCTTTGTGGAGTGAGATGACTGTAGCAGTGCGCCATTCAGTGGGAACAAAGTCAGAACTGAGGCTGTAGCTGAACAGGGCACTCAGGTGTGGTGCCAGTTCTTTTTGTAAATCGTGTAGGACACAACCCGGTATGTTATCTGGTCCAATGGAAGCTGTATTCTAAGCTTTGGTCAGTGCGGTTTCTACTTGTGCAGCCATGATAATAGGGATTTGGTATTTCTTGGGTATGTGGATGGGCCCTTTGGTGGTGAGGGGGGGTAAAGTTTGCACTAAACATGTCTGCCAAGATATTGGCAATATCAGTTGGTTCAGTATAAGTGATGCCATTGTGCTGTAGCTCCGAGCAAATCTGCGTATTATTATTATTATGCAGATTCCTGACATAACTAAAGAAAGTATTGTGGTTGGCCTTAGTATCTGTAGCAATTTTGCTTTCATAACTAGCTTTTGTGGATTTGATGACAGATCTCAGTTTTTTACTGAGATTTTCAAGGGAGTTTTTCGAGTCACAGGACTTTGCCCTTTTCTGCAAAAGTTTTTTCCTTGTGCTGTAGTTTGTTAATGGCAGGGGTCTACCAGTTTGGCTTACTTTTTTAGAGGAGAGTGTCTTGGTCCTGTTTGGTATGGCCCTATGTATGCAATTGTGTAAGTGCTCATACAGTGCCTTGGTGTATGAGTCAGCAGCCATAATCCCATTCCCCATTTCTATGGATGATGTGAAGCTTGCCACTTCTGTCCTTAGAAGTTCAAAATTAGCTTTGGAGAAGTTTTTCACTGTGGTTTCCTTTTTCAGGGGTGGGGATGGATTTGGATATCAATGGTGATTAACTTGTGGTTGGATCTAACCAGGGAGGGGTTTATCATAGCAGTAGAGCAGCGGTTCCCCATGTTTGTAATGACTACATCAAGAATGGTATTTCCCCTAGTGAGGGTGAGGATGAGTTGGTCCAAGGCATTGGAGTTGATGAATTCCAGGAAACATTGGTCAAAAGAGTTGGAGCAGGAGTAGTTGTTCCAACTAATGGAGGGGTAGTTAACGTCTCCCAGTATAAGGGTATTAGGCTGGACCTTGATGTTTTCCAGAGTGTCCAGGAATGCAGAGTGGGAGTCCTGGGACATTGTGGGGAATCTGTGGCAGGCTACAACATGGATTGCAGTTTGTCCAGTGATAACTGTACCTGAAGTATTTCTGATATGTTAGGTTGGGCAACAAGTCGGGAGGTGTGTGTATCTTTTATGAAGATGGATACACCTCTACCTTTGGGAGTTTGGTCATCACATCCCTTATGGTTTTGGTTCAGATTTGGGGGGACAAAAGATGTGATATGCATTGTAACCTGGTAATGCAGGTGTGCTCTCAGGAGCCTTGAACCAGATTTCTGTTACTGCACAGATGTCGATGTTCTCCAGTTTGAGGAGTGACTCAAGTGAGTGCATTTTGAGGTTTGGACTTCTAGCATTCAGTAGCATAATCCTTAGGATGTGTTTGCTAGCAGACGTTATGGTGGTAAATTTGTCTTCAGGGCATTGCCTAAAAAAGGCACTATAGGAGTGGCAAGGGCCTTGGCTAGTATCCAGAATCCCTGGAGTGACAGATGCAGGCTGTCTCTGTCAAAGCATTGAGGTCTGTCTATCATGTCATCCCAAGCAGACAGATACTGGATCCCCTTTTAATGACACCAGAAACTTAGCCAATTGTTGAAGTCAGACATTTTCTGCTTGTACTGTGGTATAATTCTTGGTGACAGTAGGATGCTACTCAAGGCTAGGGTCATACCTGCCTGGGCTACAAGATCAGAGAGCTCCTCCATGTCTCTTTTCATATAGTCCAGGGTGGTACTTCTTAGGTCATTCACACCAACATATAGGATGACAGAGTCATATTTATACTTGCTGTGGAGAGACCCAAGTGCATGCATTATGTGGCAAATCCTGGCACCTGACAGGCAGCTGACTGTGACTTTCTCCTTATTTAGCCTAGTGAGTGGGACATCAGTGTGCTTTACAATTGAGTCACCTATGACTAATGTGTTTGGTACACTGTTCTGCCTTAGGGGCTTAGCTTGAGTGGCACACTGTTTGTGAGGGCTGTGTCTTGTGGGTTATGCTTGGATGAGATGGTTGCGTGCATTTGTGCCTTGGAGGTCTCTGTTGTTTGGGCAGATTTTTTTAAGAGAGCCTCCGCGAATGTGGTCATGTGTTTTGTGTTACTATGTGATAGTGGTGGTGTGTGAACAGGGGGGCTATGTGTTGTCTGTGATGTGATGTATGTGTTAACCTTCTCCTCCTGACTGGCTGACCTGGTCTTGGATTGAGAGAGTGAAGTCTCAAGTTTGGCTATGTACTTGCATCTCTCACAAGAGAATGTGTTTGGAGACAGGAGGAGAGGGTTGTCTTTGTACATGAGGCAATTGCTGCATTGCATCAGTATGCCCAGGTTCACCAGATTAACGGGAGAAAGCATCGGAAACTGACCTTTGGACATGCCTGGAAAAATGATCAACTTTTTAAGTACTGAGTTATTTATGCTTAGATTAAGTGATGAAGCTTTTTGCTTCCTTTTTTGTGCTAGTAGAAGTGGGTGAGCTTGCAATAAATGCTACAAGATGTTCTGAGCAAGTGCTGGGTTTAAAGGTCTAATCTGAGTGCTCAGAGGTAAAGGTTAACAAAGTCTAAGGGAAAATTTGAAGAGCAGACTTTAAGGCACTGGTAATGGTTTACCTTAGCTTAGCGGCGCTGCACATTGTGCAAACCCGAGCAAAGGGATAGAAATAGCCCAAAATGGCCAATAAAAATACAATTTCTGAGCTGAAACCACTCCTCTAGTGACAGATAGGCTGCTCAGAGCTTACTACTCCCACTGATAAGCAAAGAAGCTTCCCTCTATCTCAGTAAGGTTTGGGCAACACAGAAACCTCAGTACAGTCCTGAAATAAGCAAATCTGAAATCTGGACTATTCTAATTACAGAAAGTTAGGAAATGAGCAAGGATATATATATTTTTTCAAAAATACAACAGTTAGAACTGCAAAAACACTATTTAAAGCAGAAGAACAGCTAGTGCACTTGAGTATGTACCTACAACCGTAGTACAGTTGAATTTAACTTAAAATGAGCAAATAAAGTGCAAACAACAATACTTAACAGAATACAGTTATAATAAGTAGCAAGACTTAATAAATGGCTAGAATAAAGTGCTGTAAGCAGAAAACAAGCAAAAGAAGAAAAACGGAGGTACTTAAATCATTGAAAGTCTCTCTTCTCTCTTCTCTATTCCTACTGCTGTAGAACTCTGCAGGATGCCCAGACAGGATCTTGCTGAGGTTAAACAAGCTCAAAAACCATGCAAACACATTTTTTTTAAAACAGAAAGATAAAAGGAATAGAAATTGCCCAAAATGGACAATAAAAATACAATTTCTGAGCTGAAACCACTCCTCTAGTGACTGTTCAGTATTGCTGAATTCACTGCTTGTGTGTTCTAATCTCACACCAGTCAACTGTTACATGTGAAGTACTAAATAATGCATCAACAAATGTCAGAAATTAATGTAGTGCAATACCCAGATAAAGGGTCAAGCTTGTGTTCTGCTCATTTTGTCTGACATATGCTGTAGATTGCACTCAGTAAATGAACAGGGTATACGGGTAAGTTAACAGATGTCCTGGACAGCCATACGTGTGTGTAAATGCCAGATTTGAAGTGACATTAAGCAATAAAGTGTAAAAGGAGATGGTTCTTTGATAATTAGTTTTTTCAAATAAAGTGCTCATTATTACTATAGTCACTGATTGTTGGTTCCAATCTAACACCAGACATAGATATGCATGTGTGTAAATGTACAATTTCACACAACGTGACTCAATAAAAGTTTTAAAGGAGATGGTGCTTTGATAATTCATTATTTTCAAATATGGTGCTCAGTATTCCCGTAGGTTCAGGTCTTCAGGTTCAGAATTTATTACATACCCCCTTCATTTCACAACATCCACAATATATGTTTTGTGGGTCTATATTGCCAAATCGAAAAACCCTTTACGCGAATACCTAAACGTCGACACCTATAACGCAAACCGTGAAAATCCCGAACGCACTAAATAGCGAAAAATAAAATAACGAACTGTCATAGTCAGCCAACTCCACCACCCGCTACATACTACCTACCCAAACAAAATAAATAAACCACATACATACACTAACTAAACCCTACTTCTAACCTAAAGTAAAGCACCAAAATCCTACTTCTAACCCTACACTAAACTCCACATACACAACTAACTATGCACTATTCTTAACCCCTCCCTAACCCTAAGGTCTGTAACTGCCATACACATCCCCTACAGACATACACCCAAAAAAATAAATAATACACATACATACAGTTAAATAAATCCCTACTTCTAACACTACACTAAATCTTACATATATTACCAATCTATTCACTTACCTTAACCCACATCCTAGCCATAAAGTCCCATCTATTGCACACTTACCTTACGGAGCTATACCACAGACAGGCCAACCATTACACTTCGACATTTAAATTTTCGCTATTTTGGACATTCGGCATTTCCGTCTTTCATGCAATACATGTTGCTCTTTTCATATTCGCGATTACGGTCTTTCAATCTGGTAATAGGAACCCATGTTTTGCACATGTATGTATGTGAGCTACTATTTTCAGGGGAGTTATGTCCATATTTATGGACTTTTACATCCCCTTTTTTCCGTGTAGACTCCTGTACATGGAAAATTTCTGTGTACACTATGAAAAAGTAAACGGAGTGTACACGGATGCTTTTTGCCTTGTTGAATCGCTCCACCTGCCTCATTTGCATAATATTCACCTGCTTAAGCAGAAATTTACATTGCACAGAAGTTTCCCTGTTTTGTACGTGCTTGAGTGCCACTAAGTGAGGTTTACTGAATCTAAAATTGTTTGCACTCTTGTACGCATAGTAGCGCAAAGCATATATGAAAAAATAACATGTTGGCTTTACTGAATTCCCCCTCTAGGTACCACAAAGGTCACAACATCTCTTGATAGGTTACATGGTTACATTTTGATAGGAAAACTTTTGATGTTGTAAGTTGTAGTTACCTGTCTGAATGCTCCACATCACTGACCGTCCTGCTAACCTATAAAAGAGATGTTCAATTCCTTGAAGGCATCAGTACAGGAGGGAGGTGAAGTTTTATCAGTATGACTGTCCTCTTCTTTGACAATCTACATATCACACTGCTACAGCCATAATTTCATTAAGAAGAAATGGCTGAAAGGAATGTGGTTGGCTAATACAACCTACACTACACTGTATATGAGAAAACACAATGAAAGTGATCTCTATCTCCAAAATCTTTTAAATACAAAAAAAATAAATAAACTCTGTGCCTCAGTCGCATCTCTACAAGGGGGATAAATTATTACATCACACCTTATTTTTATGACATCATCAGATACAATAATTGCATTATAAACACTGATAATAG
Organism: Protopterus annectens; assembly: GCF_019279795.1. Taxonomy (NCBI): domain Eukaryota; kingdom Metazoa; phylum Chordata; order Ceratodontiformes; family Protopteridae; genus Protopterus; species Protopterus annectens. Next base: position 117,857,849 of record NC_056737.1, on the reverse strand, counting down.
AGCATAATTAAATATATGAGCATTCCCAGACATCTCTTGTCATCTCTAAATGCACTAAAGTAGTCCATCCATTCTTAATAGCACTTTAAGTGTACGCTCAATCAAACATATAAATAAATAAGCATTAATATAAATAGAACCTGCAAGTGATATAAAGCTTGGTAAACACAAATTAACCAGAGCAGAACAAACCAGCAAGATACAAGGGTGCTTGTTGGTGACCATCTTTTAAAACAACTGAACACACACAACATTTATTCCATCCCATGCTGTCACAGCAGATTTGTGATATGGAATGAGAAGTGTGGTATTGCCTCTATTAACATTCTGCAGGTTGCAAAGAGCAGGTTAAAACTTGTACTTGTTAAATATATGAGATGAGTGACATCTTAATAGAGGTTGACTGGTGGAGGGTTAGGTCTAAATACTCACAGAACAGGAGAACACAGACATAATTATTCACACATCATACAAATTTTAATCAGTTAATTGCAAAAGTAGTTCAGAAGACTTTTTTAAATTACTTCTGTTTCAATTAGAGTTCGTCCCAAGGAAATATTTTCTTGGCAATGTCATATTTTGACTCGAGTCTGAGTATTATGATTTTAAATAATTTAGTGTCAATTCTGTACTTTACAATTAGAGTTAATAAATAAAGTAAAACATCATTTTGGAATTCATTTCCTGTTGGTTGGGAGATATCTGGTTGCTGGCATACGGTCGTTTATCTATATAACATAGCACTGTTTATGATTACTTATTCATTTGACTTGTTGTTCTGAACTATTGATATGATCAAATAAGTCTAAAACAATGTGCAGTCAGGCACGGCCGACAGCACATGGTTCACTCAAAGGCTGCAAAATTATTCATGCGTGACACTTAGATGGTACATTTACATAATGCAACAGGCAAAGAAATCTCTCAAGCAGATGTATTTCATTACAGAGAGATTTGATTACTGGTCTATGTTGTTTATGGCTGCACAAATCAAAATGATATGTTGCTACTTTGTGTAAATTTACATCAGAACGCTTGAATGCTTGTATGGAAATACAGCTGCTTGTAACATTTCTGCTGTAGCCAATCCTTTTCTAACACTACAGATCTAGAATCTGTGAAGACAGAAAAAAATGTCACACAGTCTGTCTCGTATATCATATTCCCAATTTTCTGATACTGATATTTCTGATGAAGTTTCCTGCCCAGTTGCCAAATATAGAAATGCATTGCCTATTTATTAATAAAACATTGCAGGTTTGCTCAGTGCCTTGGTACTGATTATAATTTTACCTCTTTGTCTGACACTTTTTCAGCAATGCTTACTATGCTTATTATCTGTAATGCACTTGCTGTTAGGAGCTACAAGTTGGCATTCTCACCCACTAGTCACACTAGTGAAAGATGGTCCCTTATATTTCTAATAATGTTGTTACAAAAAAATTATCATGCTATATTACAACAAAAAGAAACTACTGTTTTAGTGTTCAAGCTTTTGAGTGACTTTTAGTACAAAGTATTGAAGTAATAAGGGCTGTTGCTTTTATGTGCTCTGCTGTAAGCAAGATGGTGGAATAGCTAGACTGTATTAATTTTCAGCCAAAGTTTTTCTTCTGGCAGAAAGAAGTTAATATCTGAATTTTATGTAACATGGAGAGAAATTCATTTAATTTCAGCTGGTGCCTGTCACTTGCTATGGGGAAGAAAGTGTAGAGTAGTTATAGTGTTAGGTTTGAGTCCCATTAGTTCTCATGTGAGTTTTGTATTCTGTACTACCTTAAGTTTCTACGCCCCCATACCTGTAAAAAAGTCAATAATAATAATTATTGCAGTAAGAGAACCTGATCAACAGATTAAATGAATGAATAAAACAAGGTATGTTGCTTGTTTCATGTGGTGCACAGCAGAAGCTAAACAAGGGGAATATATGGAAGCAAATTATTTAACATTGAGGTGTCGTATTCTTTTATTTATTATTTACTTATTTATCCTTTTTATTTGGAACTGCTGACTGGTATTTATCTCATTTTCATTGGATGCCAAGGGGGAAAGCTCCACATATTATGCAAGCACATTTAAAGATAAAAAAAGTAAAATGACATTTTGTAAAATGCATTGAGTTTACACAAAAACGCAATTATATATTCATATATACATGTATATGTATATATATATATATATATATATATATATATATATATATATATATATATACATTTAAAAGACATTACACAACATACAGTAGGCTATGAAATAAAGGAAATACATTTTTTTCATGGGGTAGTTGGTTAAAGAGAAATTACACAGGTAGACAGTGGCTGTATTATGTAATGTGCTTATTAGCTGGAAATATGAGAAGGGTAGCAAAGGCGGTAAGATATTTGGCAAGAGATAGGACTTCAAAGGACAAGTAGTTATATTAAACATTAGGTAGATTGAGGCAGACAGCTTTTATTGTAAGAAAAAAAGCATGAATAAAGCAATAAAAAAGGAAAGGAACCTTTTCTGTCATTGATTAGAGAAAATCTGCCTGAAGACAATGAAACCATAAGTTCAGTAGGTACTCAACACTGACTACCTGGGTCAAGAAAATGACTATTTCCAGGAAAAATCTTTTGCTAATAACCTTCAAGGTTTTCACCTCAGATGAATAAATATGAAACCCTAAAGTCTGCTGCAGAAGCTTGGACAAGTTACATGTTTTACAGATCATGGAGTCTTACATAAACAGGCTCTAAGTGTTAGTTCAGAAACAGTTCTATACTTTTCATTAGTATCTCCATGATATCAAGGATTATGCCCTAATTTTTCATTGCATTTGTAAAGGTCATGAAAAAGGTTGTGAAAAAGTAGAGAAAGAATACAGAATTAACCAGATCCTTATTATTTAAAGGCTTTCCAACTATGGAGGTACTGACCTTTATTTTTAAATCATATGTTTCTATAACAGACACTAAAACAATGTCCCGTCCTTAGAATCATGTGAGGAATACAGACACTGTCTGACAGTAAACCGAGCAAAGGTGACACTTATGAGTGTATCACATTACAGTAGTAGAAAGCAATGCTGCAACTGCTTCAAATGGCATGGAAGCTAAAAAGGCATCATGGGAAGCACAAAGCTGAATACGAGCATTTTGAGTACATGAACATTGTAAAAAGCTTCATTTATGCAGTAGACTGAATATTTTATATCTGTAAGTATGCAGATAGATAGTACAGTGAGTTTCCTTCAAAACAATGATTGCCAGTTCCCGATAAACCATCAAGTTAATCACAACTGGCTAACTACTAATGGTTAACTACATGGACAGGGTCTGGCTATCCCATTCACATTAAAATTGGTAAATCAGACATTGGATAATCAGTAAATATGTAGCTGTCACTTAAAATCAGTTTCTGCATCATTTTTCCTTCTGGACCATTCTTTGAAAGTAAGTGACTAAGTTTGCATCTCTCGGTCATAACTGTAGGCTTTGGAACAACAATGACAATACTATAGCTCAGTGTAAAGCTGCTTTCTAGTCCCACTGCTTAATTCAACATTAGCCAGCTAATGCTTTTTTTAATGACAAAATGTATTAGCCATGATGGAAGCCACTCTGATTTGTGACAAAGTCATTTACTGAAGTACAAAGCACTGTAAATCAGACAACACTACTTTAGAACCAGCAGTAAATAGAAAACTAATGCCTTTGCATAATATCTGCCTAAAATATATGAACATAACAAAAACGCAGCCATTCTCAAAAAAAAAAAAAAACATTTAATGACTCACAGAAGCTAAATGCATCAGCCAATAAAACAAGCACTAAACGTCTTAAATACTAAATAAGATGTAAATATAGCTGCAGTAGCCTCTGAAGATGCTCTTTTGAGAAAAGACATATGTGGGATGATTGATGACCTATATTCAAACATCAGTTTAAACACAGCAGTAGTACTTTGAGGCATACATACAGGGGGTAATACAATGTTTCAGCAATATAATAAATATAGTTCTCTTACAATGAATTTGGCACAAACATTAAGTAAATTGTGCTTACTTGTAATTGATAACCTCAGGAATTGCTGTAAGACTAGTTTTGAGTCTGTAAAATCTGTGACTATTTCATATACAGTTATGACGTGCCAAAAGTCACAGTGTTGGATGACCCTTACTCCGCATTTATTTCATAACTTACCTGAATTCATGCTGTACTGCATTATACTAATTTATTTTTATCTGACTGTACAATTTACAGGGAAAACTACATGTACATGTATTTGGTTGTCAAGATGGCATAATAGTGAGGGTATAAAAAGCCTGATGTAAACCCCTAATACTGAAAACAGTATTTACCCATCAGGACTAGAAATCTTGTCTCAGTAAAATAACCTACTGCCCTAGTCATCTCTTTGCAATCAGTGAGACTGTCAGCTATTTTTTGCTGCACAAACAGCACCTTTAACATTTAAGATATTGCATCATTATAAAGTGAGGAACGAGCACTCCCATTTGCATCTCTTTTTCACTGCTTGTTCTCCAAATTATTGGAGTAAATATCTACAAATACATATAAAATAACACTGACTGATGTTTTACCAAAAACTAACAACCAAGGACAACATTGGAGCATGTTTCCAAGACATTTATTTAGTGCTTTCATCAACCATTCAAGAAGTCTTAGTTCAGTGGTAGACAAAAGAGATAAATGAACTTTTGGGGAACATACTCTGACTTTGGTTTCAGGTACTTAAAGCAATTCCAAAGGTTCTCATAAGCTAAACATGAGTTCTTTGGAACTGCAAAGCATGCCGATCAGAGAGAAAATAGATTAACACTGACACATAGTAGCCATGTGATTCCCAACAAACATATGCTGGTACTGAAAAAAAAATGTGACCTATCAGTTGTTTGTAGGCTCGACTGCCATTAACTCGACTACAGCATGCATGTGGTGTTTTTCTTCTTGTTACAATTATGCAAATGCAAACTTAGTATATGTAAAAATGGGTGTGGTAGGGTTAAACCCCTAACATAAATGCAGTTCTGTGCTGTCTGCATGTTGGTGAGTATGTTAAGTGGCAGAAGTTATTTGATTTTTTTTTTTTAGTGCCTTATGCCTCCCAGGGAAGTTTTGTCTGATTTTGTGATATCAATGGTATTATTCTTTTCAGTTGCAGCTTATTATACTCTAACAGAGTTGTTAATAATTATTTAATCTTAGGGTTTATGTTTAAGTGTTTGCTAAGGATGCATTTTAATATGATAGAGTATCAGTTTTATTTCACGGTGTGCTTGTTGGCAAGTGTAGTTTTCAGCAATCGGTAGTATATTCGTGTGTGTGTGTGTGTGTGTGTGTGTGTGTGTGTATGTGTATGTATATCTATATATATCTGCGTATACACACACACACACACACACACACACACACACACACACACATCTATCCCTGGGATTCATGAACCTTGCGCCAGGCGCACGCATAGCGTAGGCGTTATAACGCCAAATATGGCCGGCGAGCGATTCAGGTACGACTCAATTCTACGTGCACTACCGGCGTACGCCAGATCTGCGCAGCCCCCGGCATAGGTATGCTAAACACCCTATGTGCGGTATGTCACCATGCAAATGAAGACATATAGCGATTCACGAAGTGGTGCAGGCGTAGCATAATCCCACGGCAATGTAAACAAAAAAAAACGGTTTACATTTCCACAAACATAACATCGGAGTAATGGAAGAGTGTCAGACCCAGGTATCACACAGTTAACATATGTCAATGGCGAAATACACAGACAATGTCAAAAGAAAACATGCACAACACGTAAATAGCAACTTAAATGGCATGTCCACAGCAACTCACATCAGAACCCTAGGACATGTTTGCGGAAGGTGCAACACAATGAAATAATATAACAATGTTATAAAACAGCAGAGCAATACACAGCAGGTTCACAGCATAATACACCATGGTATGCATGGAACGCCACAACCATGGTGCAAAGACTTGCGGCAGTGTTCAGCGTGGTAACTATGAATTAGTAGTCAATGCCATGCAAATGAGGCAGATAATACTGAATCGCTAATCCCCCACCGGCGTAAGGCTGTACCAAACGGCACAGCGGTAATACACCGAGGAGTGGCTCAGAGGGAATACATGTCATCTGCAGAGGGGTGTGCCACCGTAGCAGGAAGCACATTGGAACACCGCAAACCTGGGCTGTACATCGCAAATCACAGCTGCAGGACCGGGGTGTGGGGTAATAGTTCAGCTGAGAGCACACAATGCGCGCAGAAGTGCATGTGTACGAGGATGACTATGTTCCCTTAACATAGTCATGTGACGCTCGCCCCGCAAACAACATCGGAAACAGGAAGGTGATGTTAAAAATATGAGGAAATGCGGAAGAAGTGTAATTGGAGTACTAATGAGCAATCAACACCAATCAACCCATGAAGGCCAATCGGCGGCAGCTGACAACTCTGCATGCAGAAACCTGCAAAATGGGATAGGGGAGGCATATGAATGCAAAGAAAGTAGGGGAGGTAGCAGATTGCAAAGATAGAAGACCTGACACAGCAGAGCAAAGCAGACAGGCAGCACAATGGCGGCAGCACACAAAACGCATGATATGCCATGTCCCAGAAAGTACAAATGACAGTGCTCTGCAGGATGAATGCCAGAAAATAGTAGGTGCAACCTGCAGAAATAGTAAGGGAAGGTCGAAAGGTAATCCATGGCAGGCAAGAGTAATGCAACACCAAAGGCAACAGTGTTGTAGTTCCATCGGTAAAACACGAAAGATAACCCCCAGATACAGCCATACAAACACACCCTATGACATCATTGGTGTGCACAGCACAATAGTATAAAGTGTGAGTGCACACAACACACAGCCGTGTATTCCCAAATGCCGCACCATAGGTGTAAACACACGGGGAACTTTTAAAATGTACATGTTGGGTGCTGCCGTGGCTGTGATCCATCAGCATGTGTTAGAGACAGACAGTGTTGTTGAGGAGGATGCCGACAACCACCGTAGGCCTCGGAGGAGAAGGAGAGTGTTCAGACCAAGGGTAACCTACCAGGGGCTACAAGACCTGGAGATAGTAGAGCATTACAGGGTGGACAGGGACACGTTACAACAAATAGTGGAGCTGTGCCGGCCACGCCTGAAAACAAGAAACAACAGAGGGGAACCCATCCCATTGGACACAAAGGTATGTGTAAGCTTGCGAATACTGGCCACAGGTACCTTTCAAAGGCCAACTGGAGATATAATGGGCATCTCACAGGCATCAGCATCCAGGGTACTACACCAGTTCCTGGATGCCATGTTACCACATGCCAATGAGCATATATACTTCCCCAGATCTCAGGAGGATTTGTCTAGCAATATGCGCCACTTCCACCGTGTGGCACAATACCCGGAGGTACTGGGTGCGATAGACTGTACGCACATACAAATCAAGTCACCACCTGGCGAGCAGGGTAGACGCTACATAAACCACAAGGGATTCCCCTCCATCAATTGCCAGGTCGTGTGCAATGCTCATGGCATTATCATGGATGTGTGTGCTGGCAGCCCTGGAAGCTACCACGACTCCCATATCTGGCATGCCTCACAGCTGTATCAGGTATTTGCCAGGGGGGACATCCCACAAGGCCATCTCGTGGGGGATGCTGGCTATGCACTGGAGCCGTGGATGATGACTCCCATCAGAAATGCACACACACACATGCAAGAACGCCATAATGAGGCACACGCACAAACCAGAATAATCATAGAGCGTGTGTTTGGGATGCTGAAATCACGGTTCCGGTGCTTGGATACATCTGGTGGAGCCTTGCAGTACTCTCCAGGCACATGTGCTCACATATTCATAGTATGTGCCATGCTACCTAATATGATCCTGTGGAAGCAGCTGCTGCAGGGACATAATGGTGAAGGGCCACAAAGCCCACCACAAATGCCAAGGCCAGTCCAGGCACAGAGGGTTCCAGACCAGGAACACACTGTGCCAGCCCCAGTAGGCAGACGGAGGTGTACCCAATATGGCTATGCCTTGGCAAAGAGGGAACGTATAGCACATACTCTGACAGCGTAGGCCCCATGGACTGACACCTCCCTACCTGCACACACAGTGAAATGGATGGCACACAAACATGACCACCTGTAAAGTGTACTGTATGGGTGGCCTCATGTGTGACTCCAACATAGGCAGCCCCCAAACACTGTACACCCAACAGCCAGTGGAGCATGTAACGCCAACACCTGAACAGTACGTGGGTCCTACAGCATACGGCGTTGCTGTATGCCTACCCCGTTCACTGCAAGATGTATACATATAAATATATATATATGTGTATATATATATATATATATATATATATATATATATATATATATATGTAGATAGATATATATTATATATATATATATATATATATATATATAGAAATATATGTACACATATACATATATATACTACAGTTAAGACAGGGAATTAGAGGGATATAAGGTGACTGAGATGTAACCCGCGATATCTGTACATAGTATACATAGTGAAACGACAACCTGAACATCCGGGAGGTTCAACATAAGAGGATACCGCCAACCATGGAACGGGTAACATACGAATATGCATAACCGCGAGGCGGAAAGATCGCCAGACCACAGTACTGTAACAGTACATGCGCATGTAATAGTATGATGATATGAAGGGAGAGGTAGACACAGCTGCCGGTGTTGCAGTCCACGTAGGTACTGTGTGCAAGCGTCCCCGTGAGTGCCGTAGTATGTGTACGTGTGCACTGAGGGTGCCATGTGCGTCGCTGTGTGTGTGTAATGTGTGTGTGTCTGCAACATGTGTATGTTGGTGCCACGTTAGAGGCAGAGCGGAATATTAGGTGTAGGCATATGGTAAACTAGCCTCAGGCATATGTACACTACTAGTCCCAAAGTAGTAGTGACAGCCCCACCCTGGCTAGGTGTGTTGCGACATAGAATGATACAAAGTGAATATGTCCCAGATGGTAGCACAGGAATATACCCCATATGAAATGGAAAGGACGTATGTAATAGTCATGCCTGTATGTACGACACTGATATGTTAATTGCAATAAGATACGTCGGCAAAGTCACACAGCAATAGGTATGTATCGCGGAAATACGTATGTGCTACCCCAGTACTGACCATGGCCACGTGTCGGCCCGTAAACTCCACTGTGTGTTCTACAAGTGTCAAACAATCCATTCCCATCTGAATATGTGGCAACCACTGGCAAACAGGCTATCCCAACAACAGGACCACAATAACTGCAAATATCTGGGACAGAATGACAAGGGATAGTTGTCACATACACACAACCGCTGATATACCACAGATGTTACGGAGGTATACATGCATAAAGCTCACCCGCAGGCGATACCGACACCACATGACAACAGCCCAACCTACAATCCCATAACAAAAGACAATTAACTGTCAACTCTCCAGGTAGGGACGGAGCACACAGACAACTATACTGGTTATGTAGAGATGCAAGGCCCACAAACCATATCCGTGACGTACAACCACCGACAACACCCACTGTTCATAATAAAGGAATACAAACAGCAGCACAAACATACAGTCGGTCAATGACATCTGCATAACCACAACATATCGCGTGGGGAACACAATTAAAGGTGGCTGCATAATTGCATGCGTTGTAGAAATGCAAACAATAGCCATGTTACAGTTTTGAATGCAATATGCCGTTATTATACATCAGCAGGACAGGTACACCCACTTGTTGAAACAAATACTACACCTGTCATACACAATCCATGGGTGACATGAATGCAGACCATACTTGTTCCCATGCATAGCAGATGCAGTCACACATAACATAAGACAATACAGACCATCCCCACGAAGGTAGGGCGAATATCCAACGCCCAGGCGGAGAATCCAATTATACCCCAGTATCGACGCGTAATTACCGAATGGAGTAGATGCACAGGTGATATGCACGTAATTACTCACGTACACATAGCCGCTGATATACCACAGAAGTTACGAGGGTATACATGCAGCAAGGCCACCTGCAGACGATATTGGAACCAATTAACAACAGCCCAAGCTACACTCCCATAACAAAAGACTATTAACTGTTAACTCTCCAGGTAAGGATGGAGCACACAGACAACTATACTGTCTATGTAGAGATGCAAGGCCCACAACCCGTATCCGTCACGTACAACCACCGATATCCCCCACCGTAGATATTAAAGGAATACAAACCATGATAGCAGCACAAACATACAGTCAGTCAATGACATCTGCATAACCACAACATCTCGCGTGGGAGACACAATTAAAGGCGGATGCATACTTGCATGCGTTGTATAAAGGAATACAACAGCCATGCTACAGTTTTGAATGCAATACTCCGTTATCATTCGTCGTCAGGACAGGGACACCCACATGTCGAACCAAATACTACACCCTACACACACAATCCACGGGTAACATTACTTCGAAATATACCTGTCGCCACGCATAGCGGTTGCAGTTACACATAACATAACACAATACAGACCATCTCCACGAAGGTAGGGCAAATAGCCAATGCCCAGGTGAGGAATCCAATTATACCCCAGTATCGATGGGTAATTTCCGAATGGAGTAGATGCACAGGTGATATGCACGTAATTACTCACTGAGGAACAGCAATTGGTGGGATGAATTCACATGTTGCAGGTATCGACGTATATAAGGATGACTCTCAGGATATTCAAACCGTATGCTCATACTGAACCAGCAGTGTACAACCGAAAGTGAAAGAAAACGAAAAAACGATACATGGAACAAAACACGGAATGAAACACCAACAAGGTATGTAGAACACACAATATGTACGGTTGTGTAATGCATGATGTGTATGACTAAGCTGTACTGTATGTGAATGGTGGTTGTAATTAATTACACTTGTCCGTAATGCAGAAAGTGGTGAAAGGTAGTTATGTAGTGATATCCTGCTGAGCATACCAACGCTTGTGGACACCGTGTGTACAGCAGTGGGACATCATGTACACAGTGGAGACACCACAAGGGATGCCACAGGGGGGCATTAGAGAGAACAATGCCATACCACACGCCGTTGCTGGCAGTGGATGTCCAACAAGGAAGTGCCATAGCAGGGGATAGGACATGTATGTATACTGTCACAGCACGCATGTGTATGGGCATATACCGTTGATGTCATACGTAAGGTGCGGCCGATGTGCAAGTATGCCCTGCATTAGGGGATACTATGTGAAATATGTGTAATGTAAAGCTGTCTAGGTAGATATGACAGATATCATACACAGTATCACAGGCATATCATGCATAACACAGGTATCGCCTATTGGTATGTACAATAACAGGATACATATGGCCTGTAGGTATGGGACAGAGTAGTAGCATGATAGCTAGCCGAAATGGAAGGGACACCAAGTAACCATGCCCAAAGGACCTGTAGCAGCTGCACAGGTGCACAGTGAGCAACAATGCAGTCTGGCAGGTCCATGTGTAAACACATGTGCAGTGTACACAGTAGTGTCACCTCCCCATGGTAGTGTCCTGTGAACAGCAGAGGTGGGTGTCAACTGCACGTCTACACAGTACCGCTGCTGTGGTGGTACCAGGACTACGTGTCACTCAAACAGCAAGGGAGGTATCACATGAACAGTGCTACTGTGTGTCCCTGTGGGATGTGCACAGGACCTATGTTCCACAGCATGGTGTGTGTTGTGTTTGTGGAAGTAACACAGAAGCCCAGCCCATGCAGTGTGGCATGTTTGCACATATCCAGGAGCTGTCCGTTCACACTGCCCACCGCAGATGTCATGTATGAGGAGTATATGCATCAGTAATGTGGAGGACATGGGCTGTGTCAGAGCAGAAGACACCCCTGAGTATGTGGTATGCAGATGTGTACAGATGTGTTGTCCGTATGTCAGCCGCATATGTAAACTGTCTGAGCCCGGTAAACATCGTGGCATGACAATGTTCTGCCATGTAAAGCTGTAGCTGTTGTTAAAGGTACACCATAAATGTGGTATTGTACCCTTGACTGTGTGTAGATGTGTGTATTTCACAGGTACAATGGCTACCTATGTACCAACATCACACACAGTACAGATAGGTGTGGCCTTGCAGAAGGGTATCCATGCCACAGTGGAATATGGTAACCACAGGACTGTGTGTGGCATATGTGTGTACAGCAACCATGTACAATGTGATATGTATGTACGGGACCAGTATTCATGTGATAGTCAGTGGGTGAATGTTGTTATGCAAAGGTGATGTGCATGCACCATGTGTCATGCATCCTGATGCCATGATACTCATATGATGTATCCGCCACACTGACACCCATATGGTTGGTATCGGTATGAGCTGGTGGAGCAATAATGGTGCTTGGTATGTAGACGTGGGATATCTAGGCATGGACAGTACTCTGTGACAGCATGTTCTGTATGTAAGCATATAGTGAACATGAGGGGCCCCATGACTGAGGACTGTGTAATGCAATATGTACCTGACATGTAGTAGGTACTATGGTATGCTCGCACCACTGTGTGTCCTGGCCATGAGCCACATAGCATAACACCCTGAGACACAGGGTATGATGTGCAGGTGGATGTGTAAGTTGCCAATACCAGAACATGGAATGGTGCTGAAAGGCAACGTGAGGACAACGTCTGATGTGTCGGCCTCCGTACCACCCCAACCGCCCATGCAACGGTATGACAGGTGGCCAGCATGTGTATGTGCCATTCTGTGGCATACACAAGCCCAACACGGGTGCTAGGAAAGGCCTGGAGGCCATCAATGTGTGTGGGAATCACGTTCGTGAGGATGTGCCCCATTGCCATTCAGAATGGTCCAGTCATGGGTGTATGACTACAGTCCCACACATGCAATGCAGTGCCACCCGTGGGTAGTGCGAGAAATGCCGCTGTGCGGCGGTCAGGGTACACAATGTCCGACAATAGGCTAGCAGTGAATATAGTGGTCTGGTGCGGAGACATATACCGAACAGGTTGGTGGGACATTACGGCCAGGGACATCGGAAGGTGACATCGGGCCAGCGTCCCAGGACATATCATGTGCATGTCAGTACTGTGTATGTGTCCACAGGGACACTACGATGTCCATGTACGGATTGCAACCCTGTAGTGAGTGAGAGGGTGTATTGTCAGTAAGTACGCCATCGCCTGGCACGTTGCCAACATTAGCTCGGTCTGCAATGCCTGGGTGACTATTGTATGTGACATCAGATGTGGATGTAGCCAAACAATACTGACATACCACCACAATGCCTGAGGCCCCACACCGCAATGTGCGGCAGTCATGTTTAGGTAGCTAGCCTTGGAGTATGTGATGATGGACCTCGAGGACCCACCATGGCTGACAAGTGATGCACCCCACACATGTGAATGTACACCACTGTGCAACAGCCTGCACATGTGGTTGTACATCATATGTGCATGGAACATGACCACCACAGTGGCGTCTGTGAACAGGTCAGCACTGCCATGTCTCTGTGTGGAATAGCATGGTTCCTGCAATTGTGTACATGCTACTGAAGCGCACTGTGGTATGTGTCAGCATATGTATGTGCAGTGTCAATCTGCTGGGGTGTCATGCCGTTAACAACTGCTGTCAGCAGACGTCTGTAGTACTGGTTGTAGTACACATGTGCCGTGTATGCTGCGATGGGTGTGTTTCCAGGGTGTGGCTAGCAGGGCCGTGTAGCATATGTGTTGAATCCACCAAAGAGGGGATAACCCCAGGTGCGTCACACCAGTCACATGGAGGTATTGTGCATGCTAAGGGTAGTGTAGGTATGGTATGTGTTGTGTAATGTGTCATCCAGCTGAGCGGAGTGCATGAGCCAAGCATGTGTAGGTACATGGGTGTCTATTCCAGGGAAGTGTGGGTTGCTGTCAGCACATGGCAGTATTAGCTGTCTGAGGCCCAATGTACAGTATAACAACACAGACGGTATGTAACCTGTGGTGTACAATGTTGACTCTGTTGCATGTTACAATGTGTATAGCAGTCACAAACACGGGTATCTGCACATGGAGCACCTATGATGCATTGTGTTAGGCAACTATCCAGGATGTGTGCAAAACACTGTGTGATGTGTGAACCCCTCACCTGTGGGTGTTCCAGTCCAGGTATGTGCCTGGGAGGTACGGTCCATGTACAATCTGTACTCGCAGGCGTGCTGCGCAGAGCATGGAGGCAGGTCCCAGTCACCGCAGAGATATGTGAGTGGTGCAATAGTGTGTGTGCCTCGCTTGTGTGCAGCACAGTGGAAGATGCAAGCATTGTCCCATATGACCCCATGCCGTGCCTGCCTGTTACAGCCCTGCCGGAGACAGTTATGTGAAACTGCCACAGAGGCAGTATAGCATGTGAAGATGTACATGTGTGCTCTACACCCCAGGCCAATGGCTGCAGGTCGTGAGTGCCACAGCATTGTGGTCGACCAGAACTGTCATAGCGGTCAGATACCACATGCCTGTACAATAACAGTAGGAGCATAGGCAACAGTTGCAGTGACACAGTAGGTAAATGTACAGTGTCCCTGTGTCCAGACCACTGCCTACTGTACACCATGGCTAGACACACACCAAGAGGGCTATAACACCGGTGAGCCATTGCATGTCCCAGTACACTCAGTCTGTGTATTGCCATCACAGGGCAGTCACAATAACATGTTGTATGAGAGATATATTGTACCAGGTGATGTGTCATGTGTGTGTATGTTGAGTTGCAGAGGTGTTCACCCATCCGCAACATCTCAGTGCATGATGCCTTGTGTAACATGATGTGTGGAACTGCAATGTGATCCACAACAGGGTCATCCGTGACTGGTGCGTTGTGAATGGTGTAAACCATGGGTCTGCGGGATATACAATGGTGCTGTCGGCTGCCATGCTGGGGGCCACCAGTGGTGCCTACAGTGGTCATACAGACATACTGCATACATTGTTCTGGCAGCAATGTCCATTGTTGTAGATGATGTGGTACTACGTGAAGGTACGTGTGTGTTGTGAATGTTATCCATCCAGACGTGACCGTCAGGTGCAGTCATGGTTGTCGACAGCATCACACCCATCAACAGCTGTCAGCACCCTGTCCCCAGAATGGGTAACAGTAGCCCTCGTACTGTGTGACTAATGTGCAGATGGCGGAACACCTACTACTGGCTGGCTAACAGTGTCATCTAGGAAGGCTATTTGATGGCTGGAATACGCTGCTCTAATGTATAATTGTTGTTGTAGGTGTCACTGTACATCATGTAAAGTAACAACACATGCCAGGTATATGGCACACAAGCCGCATACTACAGTATGCTATGTTGTGTATGCAGACGTGTGCATACCATATGCTATCACACAGGTACATGATGTGACATGCACAGTGCGAACTGTGGCTGTCATACAGTCATGGATAATGTTTATACTGTTGTGTCGCCCCTATACAGGTACCTCTGGCGTGTCGCACAGACATGGGTCCGTCGCAGGTGAGACTGCTGTTAATAACAGGCATGTTACAGTGTAGAGTTATTCGCCATGTGGCCAGGTATAACATGCACACCTGGGTTTTGTTCCAGTCACGGTATACAGGTTGCACCACCAGACACACACATGCCACCCGTGTGCAGTAGATACAACCGTTATTATACACTGGCATGAAACCACAGTACCTGTCAGTGTGATATGTGTGGTCAGCTATGCATACAACGGTGGAGGTGTTCTACAATGGATGCATATGTATTATGCATTGGAACACCATTCGTGGTACGCACACAGTACCACACAGTGAGCAGTGATCTGGGCAGCACACAGGTGTCACCAATGTGACATATGCCCCTGCATTGTGTGCACACGTTGTGACATACCACCTGACATGTCCCACGCCCGTGGTGTTCTGTCTGCAATATTGCCACACCATCACATGACCTACACCCGACATAACAAACATCCACACTGTTGTCTGCATAGCCCTCTGGATTGTGACACCTCCGACATGTATGGGTGTATGTCACATGGGACACCACAGGAATGGGTACACGATGCCCATCACACACAATTGTAAAGACCTAGTCACACATGGCCATGGGTGATAGCCACAGGCATGTTGCCACACAGTATGTCTGATGTGGATAGACACCGTTGCACATTGTCCACACATAGTGCGATCATAGCCATAGTGGACCACCTGTACATTTGATGTGGTACACCAGACAACTGGAATGCCTGTCTGCAGCAAACGGAGGTGCCACCGATGTCTACCATATATGTGCTGTGGAACAGCATGACTGTGTTGCAGTCATGGCAATGCAATGCGTCCATGTTATGCATCGCACAGCAACATACATGTGTCCTGTTGCCATGCAGTGGCACAGTGCCTGTACTTCCCACTGTATAGCTATGTACACGGCTCACACTAACCACACCTGCACATACACATTTGCTAAACATGCATTCTATCTGTAGGCTGTACACACAACACTGCACTGTGAAGCCCATTATGATGCGGTACATGTGGCGGGACACCATTGTGTCACACATGTCCACATGTTACCGCACATGTCAGCGGATTACATGTCAAGGTAACGTCAGCCATGTGTACTGTTAACCTGTCTGTGGCCACATGGTGTATCACGGTGATGCATGCAAACTACCATGATTGTGTGTACTGCATGCCTACTGATATGACACCTGCTTGATGTAGTGTGCACCCCAGGGTGGTATACATACTAACACTATTAATGTCTGGGCTGCATTCCCTGTGCTGTAGTGTGGGAATGCTGTATGCCATCTGCAATATCACATGCATGGTGTGTCTGCGTGTGTGTGTGTCTGCGTGTGTGTGTGTGTCTGCGTGTGTGTGTGTCTGCGTGTGTGTGTGTCTGCGTCTGCGTGTGTGTGTGTCTGTGTGCAATGTACCTTACAGTATGTCTTTGTATTCACAGGTGGTGTAGGTGCGTTCCCTCCTGCGGTCCATCTGATGTTAGTGTCCCCACAGATACTAGCGGTGATGACCATATGCATGAGGTACAGGCAGTGTTGTCAGGGGCAGAAGCTGTGCCATTGGTTACCATCCCACCTATGTCCCCCTCATCCCCGCACACGGTTCTGATGCCAACACATACCACATCACCATTGCCCATAGAGGAAGGACAGTCAGCATCTGTTGGCATTGAGCAGGAATGTGTGGTGGCTACAGAAGGTGCGCCTACACACCATGTTGCTAGTTTAATGACTGGTGATGTGCCACACAGGCATGTGGCTGGTGCTGCTCGTAGGAGGACCTCTGGCAGACATGCACCTGCTGTACAGGGCGCAGCAGCTGGTATCACCAGACGCATGTTCCAGACTGTAATGGCGGCACAGGCACGTGCAGAATGGCAGAACCAAGAAGGGCAGAGGCTGCAGAGGGCTGCAATCCATTTCCTAAATGACAACAACCAGTCATTGGCGAATGCTCAACAGCAGATTGCTAATGTACTGGATAGGCGATTAGGTGAAATGGTTGGAATCCTCGACCGAGGCATGGCAATCCGCGAGCATGAGCTCTCTGTGCTGGAACACCTGGTAGCGGTGAGGCGTAGGACATGTGGGCATAGGCCAGCAACACCACCTAGTGTTGGTCGACGTGTGCGTGCCACCTCTCATGCCCACTCACACAGTGCCGGTAGCAGCAGCAGTGCAGCTGGTGCTACACCGTCCACACCAGGACACAGCAGGCCACGTGGACGTGGCCCTGGCCGGTCCCAGCATGGACACAGTTCCAGCGGACATGTGTCATCGGACAGTAGCCACTCTATACCTCCACCCGGTAGTGCCCGTGTGACCCCAGGCAGGCACTGGTCACGTGGCACTGTACAGTCTGGGGCTGCCAATTATACCCCGTGTAGGCATCACATATGGCTGAACTGTGTACACACATACCCACACACAGCAGACACAACTGTAGGGCTCCACCACATCCACATGCATTCTGCACAGTCATGCCCAGTAAACTCACCGGCCCTTACACACACATGATGTTATCCATTGGTGCAGCCTATGCCCCTGGCAGACATATCACCTTGTGCATATGATGAAGCCTCTGCCGCATCCCTGTCATCCACACCATCGGTGCAGGGTTATGCAAATATATTCTGATGCACAGGGTGGACAAGATAGTGAGAGGTGTATGTGATACCTGTGTATGCATAGCGTGGGATGTGTATGTTGCTGTGATTGTGTATGAAAACTGACTGGTGCGTATGTGACGTGGGTTGTGTACTGTCAACATGCAGCAGACATACCATGTAGTGCAGATGCAGCATGCATTGAGCTGTTTTCACGGTATGTGTGACGGTTACATGTGTAGCACCATGTTGGTTCCGATAACCTGAATCCCTCCTATGGTGTACTCGCATGTGCCTACAGGGAGCACTGTTATCGGGCCCCCACGTGTAGCTGTGGATTACCCACAGGCACATCTGGCAATATCAGCATGCCACATGTACCCGCAACCTGCCTGGACACCTACATAGGTTCATAGGTGCATAGGTACATACTAGGCTATCTGCCCTAGGGCATTTATAAGCCTAGCCAGAGTGTGTGTGGCTTTCACCACCCCTTAGGATGAGGATACTATACCCATTAGTTTGCTGTGCCTCTATCCAGCAGTGGCACAGAGATGATTCCCGGGGTATACCTACGATTTCCCATCCACTCATCAAGCCTTCTCTTGAAAAGAGTCAGTGAGGGGCTCTGCCTCACAAGGACTGGGATTCTGTTCCATAGTGTAGGGAGTCTCTGGGTGATGAACCTGTCCCTCCAGCACGTCCTATTTATATCCGTGTTGAGGTTTAAGTCTCTTGCTCTCGTGGCTCTGGTTGATTTGGATCTTTTGAGGTGGAGCATGTCCATTAATTCCGGGTTGGACATGGCCTTGTATGTCAGGCACAGATCACCTCGGAGCAGATGGTATGCGACTGTATAGAGCTGGGGTTTCTTCAGTTGGGCAGCGTGTGACATATGTTTGAGCCCCTTTATCCTTTTGGTGAGGAATGTTTGGGGTCCTTCCAACTGCTGCAGGTGTTGGGATAGGTACATTCCGAATGGGGCGTTGAACTCAATCATTGGTCTGATAAGGGAAGAGTACAGGGGTACAATGACCTCCCCTGATCTGGATGTGAATCCCTTCATGATCAGGTGGGCAATGTGGAAGGTCTTCCTAACCACATTGGCAATGTGAGTGTCAAAAGAGAGGTTACTGACACGTTGGGTCCCCAGGTCCCTGATAACTTCTACCGTGTTTAATGGATTACCACCTATGTGGTACTTAGGGGTTACCTTGTTTTTCCCAAAGGGTATGACTATACCTTTCTTGGCATGTAGCTTAAGGCCATGGCTCTGGCACCAGTTATCCATTTCTATGAGACCTCTGGTGGATGTCTGTGTCTGATGGGGTGTCGATTATGGTGCCCAGTTTGCAGTCATCTGCAAATTTTGTCAGCCACAATCCCACTATGTTTGCCTGCACTTCAGAAAAATAAATGCCGAACAAGAGGGGGCCCAGGACTGAGCCCTGTGGGACACTGCTCGTGACCGGCTTAGAGTCTGACATGGCACCAGGAACTCTAACCCTGTGGGTTCTGTCCTTGAGCCGGTTTGCAACCCATCTTGTGACATATGGGTCTACATCTAAGCTGGTGAGCTTTTCTATGATGCCCAAGTGGGGTATTGTGTCGGACGCTTTTGCTAGGTCAAGGTAGGCTGTGTGAACTGCCTTACCCTCATCAATGGCCTTAGTGACTCTTCCGAAAAAGTCGACCAGGTTCAGGAGGCAGGATCTGCCCTTGACAAAGCCGACTTGGTTATGATCCAGTGTATGTAGGTCCCCAATGTCTTCATTTATGAGCTCCATTATGATCCCCTCCATAGCTTTGCAGACAAGGCTCATCAAGCTTATAGGGCGGTAATGTCCAAGGTCCGTAGAAGCACCGCCTTCGTGGAGTGGGACCACAGTTGCCGTACGCCATTCTTTGGGTACGTATCCTGTAGTAAGGCTAAGATTACACAGCAGCCTTATGTATGGGTTTAGGTCCTCATTGAGGTCATGTAGCACACAGCCGGGGACACCGTCCGGTCCCATTGATGCTGTGTTTTCCACTTTAGAAAGAGCAGCTTTCACCTGGGCATCTGAGATGTTTGGGCGGCTAGACTCTGGTGGGATAGATATTTCTCCTCTTGGGGGGGAGGGAGGGGAGAAATTTGCACTGAACCTGTCTGCCAGTATGTTGGCAATGTCTGTGGGTTCAGTGATCATTGTATCATTTTGGACTAATTCCGAGCATAACTGTGAGCTTCCACCCATGTTTCTACCATAGCTAAAGAAGGCCTTATGGTTGTCTTTTGTGTCTTTCGTGAGTCCTCTCTCACAGGTGGCCTTGGATGATTTTATGAGTGATCGTATTTTACTGCTAGTATTGATCAGAGATGCCTTCCCTTTTAGGGATTTTGCTCTGTCATGTAGTAGATTGCTCCTATTGTTGTAGAGTTTGTTTATGGCTGGGGTCCACCAGACCGTGCGCCTGCCTTTGGTGGAAAGGGTCCTGATGTTATTAGGGATTGCTTGATCCACACATTCCTGGAGGTGCTCGTAGAAGGCATTTGTAAGGGTTTCAGCAGCGTGGGTTGTGTTTTCCACTGGCTCGGGGGCCTTGAAGGATACCACTCCAGTCTTAAGAAGTGTGAAGTTTGCTTTTGAGAAGTTCTTCACTGTGGTGTCCTTTGCTGGGGTTGGGGGCAGGATGTGGATCTCCAGTGAGATTAATTTATGGTCTGATCTCACTGATGAGGGATATACATCCGGTGTGGAGCATTTCATCCCCATGTGTGATGATCAGGTCAAGTATAGTTCCTCCTCTTGTGGGTATGGTGACTAGTTGTTCCATAGCATTTGAGTGTATGAACTCCAGGAACCTTTGGGCTAGGGTGTTGGGGCTTGGGTAATGTTCCCAGTCTATGTTTGGGTAGTTGATGTCACCCAATATGATTGTGTTTGGAGAGAAATTCATACTCTCCAGTGTCTTCAGGAAGGCTGTGTGGGTATCCTGAGTTTGAGAGGGTGGTCTGTAGCATGCTACAAACTGTAGGGCATTTTACCTATGGTTAATTGCACCTGGATGGTCTCCGATGCTTCGTGTGTTGCCACTAACCTGGAGGTGTGGGTCCCCTTTATGCATATGGAGACTCCCCCTCCTTTTATGGTCCGGTCCGGATTTGGGGCCGGAAAGCATGATATGAGGTATAACCTGATAGTGCTGGGGTGCTCTCAGGAGCCTTGAACCAGGTTTCAGTCACAGTACAGACTTCGATGTTCTCCATACTGAGGAGGGCTTTGAGGGCGTGCAACTTGAGGTTTAGACTTCTGGCATTGAGCAGTATTACCCTTAGTTTTTTCCAGTTTTGTTTTCTAGGGCAGTAGGTTTATCATTTGAGCCTTGCCTAAAAAAGGCACTATGGGGGTGGCAGGAGCCTTTGCCAATATCCGGAAGCCCAGGGGTGACAGGTGCAAGCCGTCCCTTGTGAAGCAGCGTGGCTTGTCAAGCATGTCATCCCAGGCAAACAGACATTGGACCCCCTTAGACTGACACCGGTAATTAAGCCAATTATTAAAGCTGATCATTTTGTCTCTGTATTGTGGCATCATTCTTGGTGAGGGTAGGATACTGCTCAGGGTCAGGGTCATACCGGCCTGGGCTACATAATCTGAGAGCCCCTCTATGTCTCTTTTCATGTAGTCCAGGGAGGTATGTCTCAGGTCATTCACACCGGCATGGACAATGACTGCATCATACTTGTACATGCTGCGGAGTGACCTGAGTGCTTGTGTTATGTGGTGGATTCTAGCGCCCGACAGGCAGCCTACTGTGATCATTTCCTTGTTCAGTCTGGTGGGTGGGACGTCAGTGTGTCTGACTATGGCGTCACCTATAACAAGTGTGTCTGGCATTGTGTTTGGCCTTAAGGGCTGTGACTGTTTAGCACACTGACTTTGAGAACTATGTGTTGCATGTCTTATGTCTTGAGGTGGCAGTTGCTTGGGTGTCTGCTTTGGAGGCCTCTGTAGTTTTGGTATATGTTTGATCAGTGCCTCCGAGTATGTCTTTGTGTGTTTATGTGTTTGTTTTGCAGTTGTGATAGTTCTATGTGAAACTGGGTTTGTGGTGTGCGTGGTGTCCTTCTCCTCCTGTCTGGTCTTGCCGGTCCTGAGTTGAGAGAGCTCAGCCTCCAGTTTGGCTATATAGTTGCATCTCTCACATGTATTTGTGTTTTGTGGGGGAAGGAGTGGGTTGTCTGTGTACATGAGGCAATTGTAACATTGCCACAGGATGCCCGGATTCACCAGCTGAACAGGAGAGGACACTAGCAAATGACCCTTCGAGATGCTAGAAAAAGTGAGAGCGTTTGCTGTGTAACTGAGTCAGAAGGGACCTATAGGGAAATGGGTACTCAAGGGGATTCTAGGCTAATGTAGTACTTTGTTTAGTATATAAGTACTTTACCTATATAAGAATGCTTTAGGAGCAAGTGCTGAGCTTTTGTGATAGAGAATAGACTGTTTAGATTGCAAGTAGAGAAGTTCTAAGGGAAAACTTGAAGAGCAGAACGTACGGAGCCAGAAATAGTTTAACGTTGTTTACACAGTACATGACACACATGTCAGCACATATACTGCACCTGACGCCTGTGGTCGGTGCCACAGGCTACAGTGGACAGAGACGTCACATACATGGCAGGACACAGTACAGGTATGGTGACATTGTGCAGGTGTCGTACACAGCATGCTGGCCACTGTCCTCAGGTGTCACCTGTCAGCTGTGGTGCACGCTGTGCAGCAGTAGGACGCTGTACCAGTACAGGAATATGGTCGCAATCGCGGGGTGTACACCACTATGGCGCACACTCCATAGTGTGCAGATGGGGACACCTGCCTGTGTGGTCAGCACCCTCACAATACAATGCACCCACACGCCATGTCACAGGGGGTGGACTTGCACAGGTGGCCAGTATGGCTCACACCTATGGCATCGACAGGGTTGTGCAATGCAGCACCAGTATGGGATGGTCACCCTGTGTGGTTAGTATCCGTTCACAACAGTATATCTGCATAAACCCTCACACCAGGCAGAAGACATACAAACATGTTGACACACACACACATGTTGGTGACCACATATGTATACATGGAGAGACGACGTGTTGCATGTACTGCACCATCCACATCCATGCACCCCACACTGAGGTATGTACAGATCTCTACTATGGTGTACAGGGATGTGTGGCATGTGGGACATAGTCCCCCCGATATGTGGCATACATGGGCACACATTCATGCACACATGTCGGTGCTGGGAATGCCACACCTGCCATATGAGACATGTGCAGGCGTGCAGCGGTATGTAGTGCATTATGCGTACCAACACTGTATCCGGCAGATGTGCCGATATATGCACTTGGGAGGTGGTAGGTGTTACAGTAGCCATGTGACATACAGTTGATGACACCTGACCACTGGGTATGCATTATGGCAGCACTGTCATGTAACAGCGACATAGCATACTGTATTCACATGGCAGGGTAGGATGGTGTGTGACACACCTGAGAGCCACCACCTGCACACATGCATGTGGACAGATGTTTAAACACATGATGTACACACATACCTCCATACGTGCTGTTACTATGCCACCATATAACGGCCCCTATGATGGGTACGCATGTGGTAGGGAGTTGCAACTATGTTATGGACATCGGCCACTGCTCATGCATGGCTGTACCATGCACAGTACACGTGTCACATGTGTCCCCTGTTGCCATGTGTGTATGCATTGCTACGTTTTGACATGTGTGTTGTCATACATAGAACATGGACTGTGGTATGGTATCACAGCTGTCACAGGCAAACAATACAAGGGTATGTGTCCCAGTCAACACCGCTACACCCTGTAGTGGGAGCATACCACAGACATGTGTCCACCTTCCATTCATGTGTGTAGCACCGCGTACGCCAGTGTTATGCATGTGGTACATCACAGGCTTCGTATGTGTCGTGTGTGCAGTCCATGCACAAAGCCCGACAATCACATGTATGACATATCCAGACGTTGGTTCACTCTGGTACAGCAGCAGTCATGTGTCATAGCTGTGTCAGGGCCGTGGTATGTGTGGAGCCGACCTGTCCATGTATACTGATATGGGCGGACTACATCACACATGTGGGATCATTGTTAGTACATGTGTACTCTGCACGACTGGTGTACACTGCTATACAGACCTGTGGACATATGTCACATGCTGTTGTTGGACCATGAGGCATACTGCTGCACCGATGACATGGTGCTGGCATGGCAGCTACAGTGTTCACTGCAGTGTGTACATGTTTGACCTGCACCCTTGATGCCTTTGATGTCATTTCTGTGTGTATGAGTAACTGCATGTGTGACCACCCTGTGCGTGTGGACCGGTTTACCTGACCATGACCTGCAGTGTGTACACTCCGTCTGCATGCCGGACAGCGCGTAGCAAATGCTAAGTGTGTGAGCATGCCCAGTTTGCTGTTGTGTAGGTGGACACACACGATGTTCCACACTCTGCCCTTTCATGATCACACTCCATGTGTATGCATGTCTGCACTTTGCAGATGCTAAGTGTGTGAGCATGCCCAGTAAGCAGTTGTGTAGATGGACACACAGTACAGTGCACACTGCGCCCGTCTGTGATCATACCCCGTGTGCATGTATGTTCCCCCTTTGCAACCGCGAGGTGTGTGAGCATGCTTGGTTTGCTGTTGTGTAGGTGGACACACACGACGTTCCACACTCTGCCCTTTCATGATTCAACCCCATGTGTATGCATGTCTGCACTCTGCAAATGCTAAGTGTGTGAGCATGCCCAGTAAGCAGTTGTGTAGATGGACACACAGTACAGTGCACACTGCGCCCGTCTATGATTATACCCCATGTGCATGTATGTTCCCCCTTTGCAACCGCCAAGTGTGTGAGCATGCCTGGTTTGCTGTTGTGTAGGTGGACACACACGATGTTCCACACTCTGCCCTTTCATGATCACACTCCATGTGTATGCATGTCTGCACTTTGCAAATGCTAAGTGTGTGAGCATGCCCAGTAAGCAGTTGTGTAGATGGACACACAGTACAGTGCACACTGCGCCCTTCTGTGAGTATACCCCGTGTGCATGTATGTTTCCCCTTTGCGACCGCTAAGTGTGTGAGCATGCCCAGTACGCCATGCATGGAGACACAGTACAGTCGGCACCGACATCTGATACTAGGCATGTAGCCATGGCCAGTGACATCCTGCATAGCTATGGTGGCCGTCCAGGTGAGTTATATGTAGTTGCTATGCCACAATGGATGCCTACATCATGCACGCTGGTTGCTCTCTCAAAGGGTGTACTGTCTGTGGTGCATCCCATATCCATGTCGTGATGTTGTGCTCCGTAGTTAGTTAGTATTCCCAAGTGCAGCACTGCCGTGTTATTGTACGCCCACCTTGGGATAGTAACATGCTGTGTGACTGTGCACTCTGTCTTCATTCCCTATCGGCTGCCTTGCCTCTGCAGATGATATCACCCACCTAGGAGTATGCCTCTTGACAGTGCTGTGCTCAGTAATCTCAGTAGCACGTTCTGTAAATGCATCATGCTGTAGTGTGTTCATGTAGGTAGGTGTAGGTTCAACTCCCGGCCCTTCCCCGTGTGTGTGTGTTTCCAGCTGCCTCTGGAGATAGTAATGCTTTTAGACACTTCACAACACATACCTTGGCTATCAGCGTCTATTCCTTTGCGGATGATGTCACCTGCCTAGAAGTATGCCTCTGACAGTGCTGTGCTCAGTAATCTCAGTAGCGCATTCTGTAAATGCATTATGCTGTAGTGTGTTCATGTAGGTAGGTGTAGGTTCAACTCCCGGCCCTTCCCCGTGTGTGTGTGTGTTTCCAGCTGCCTCTGGAGATAGTAATGCTTTTAGATGCTTCACAACACATACCTTGGCTATCAGCATCTATTCCTTTGCGGATGATGTCACCCACCTAGAAGTATGCCTCTGACAGTGCTGTGCTCAGTAATCTCGGTAGCGCGTTCTGTAAATGCATTATGCTGTAGTGTGTTCATGTAAGTAGGTGTAGGTTCAACTCCCGGACCTTCCCCGTGTGTGTGTGTGTGTGTGTGTGTGTGTGTGTGTGTTTCCAGCTGCCTCTGGAGATAGTAATGCTTTTAGACGCTTCACAACACATACCTTGGCTATCAGCGTCTATTCCTTTGCGGATGATGTCATCCGCCTAGAAGTATGCCTCTGACAGTGCTGTGCTTAGTAATCTCTGTAGCGCGTTCTGTAAATGCATCATGCTGTAGTGTGTTCATGTAGGTAAGCATAGGTTCAACTCCCGGCCCTTCCCCGTGTGTGTGTGTGTGTGTTTCCAGCTGCCTCTGGAGACAGTCATGCTTTTAGATGCTTCACAACACGTACATTTGCTATCGGCGTCTATTCCTTTGCGGATGATGTCACCCACCTAGACGTATGCCTCTGACAGTGCTGTGTTCAGTGCTCTGAGTAGCGCGTTCCGTACCTGTGTCATACTGTCGTGCGGTTGGGTAGGTAGGAGTAAGTTCAGTTCCCATGCCTGCCAGCTGTGTGTGTGTGTGTGAGTGTCTATGCTCCCAGCCGCATGGGTTCGTAGGTTATGGTTTTAGATGCTCCACAGCACACATATATCCTGCTGACATCTCTGTGTTTGTGGATGTTGAGACGCAGCTAATGGACTGCCTGTGTGCCTGCTGTGGTTAGCGACCTCCGTAGTGTGTTCTCCACGTGCGTCCTGCTATGGTGTGATAGGGTAGTGATGTGTACGTTCCACTACCAGCCTTGCCACATGTATCTGTCTGTATCTCTCTCGATGTATATATACATACATATGTTATGCCCATAGCGCTGCTCTTGCATAGACAGCTGTTTGTCCCATGTATCGCATATTTGCACGGCTGACACATAGAAATGTGGTACGATGCATTTCCAAACATTGTCCATGCAACGTCCGTGTTCCGGGAGGTGTTGCATAGACATCTGCTGTATATCTTGGCAGACAGCTATCCTTGCTGTACTGTCACTGTACACACCATGGACCTTGTGTATCATTGCCTGTTTTTGGTGTGTGTATGTCTATCTGAGCTGTGTGCATGGTCGTGTGTATGTCCCACTATAATCGTCTGTGCAGGTGGCGCCACTATGGGTAATCCATGTAGACAGCTGTTTCATGTGCATTTCAGCACATACCTGCGGACAGTACTGCCCCTCCTACAGCAGCACATTCCATCATCTTGCAGTGGATACTAGTGTTTCCACACACATGTATCTGTGTCTGTTCATAACACTCCACTTCAGGGAGCGTATATCTGGACACGGCCTTATGTGATAGTGGGACACTCGGGGCCAGTCATGTCATGTTGCTTTTAGAAACATTGATAGTGGGCACAGTGATATGTTATGCATGCGTATGGCATTTCTGTCTGATTTGGTGTCTTCCTCGCATGTTTGTCGTTGTTTCCTGTCGTCAGTTATCATGAGGGCGCCGGACTGTTATTGTTACGTGGAACACAGCGAACATATGAGGCAGACTTCTACACAGCCTGCGTACATCTGTGCAGTTGCAGGGTATGTGTCTAATACAACATACCTACTGTCTGACTACAATACACACACAGTGTATGGTGGCATGACAGACCACATGACATTACTTTGTATTTGCACGACACACCCACGCAGACAGTTGTATTCCTCACACAGGTCTACATCTGCTTATCCACACTAATTGTTCTTTCCTGTACCATATGTGTGTGTCATATTTGCGCTTTCCGTCAGTGGCGGGGCTCACGTATGACTATGGGGGCCTGGTAATTGTTATGTTGACACTTCATGGCACCCTGGGGGACACTTCACCTTTGTGTCTGATTACCTTCCACATTGACCTTCGCGGGGCATACGTTGTCATTCACAATTACCGGGGTAGGACATATACATGTTTGCACATTTGTCCTGCTGTCTGTCTTCCCACCTGTCTGCCTAGTATCACCAGTTTAGTACATGTATTCTGGACAGGTAGCTCCTTCATACCCTTGACCTGTTGTCATTATGTGTACATGCCCTGATGTTCGGCCATTGCCCTTGTTACGTTTCGCATAGTGCTGTGCCTTCCTAGCTGATTGCTGCCTAGACATTCCGGACTGTGCAGTGGGTGATAGGGAGCGCTATTTCCATTGCATGATTAGTGACACTCATAACATCCGTATTCATGGCTACGCCAGTATTCGCACAAAGGTCTGACTTTGTATGGGGTATTTCTAATGTAGTCCCTATCTGTATTTCCTGTGCTATGCCTTACTGCAGCTGTGTTATTCTGACAGATTTCCAGTTATGGGTGCCATCTTGGTCGTACACATGTCCATCCATGGGAATCACCTACAGGACACTGATATAGGGCTGTACATATTTCACACCTGCTTTCTGCATTATCCGGTGGATGCTTTGCACCATTAGTGGGGATTAAGGCATGTGCTATACCCACATCCCTCCCACGGGGCGGGCCTATGGATTCTCTGCCAAACAACACCTAGGCCCATTTCTGCATACCCAGGTTCCCATGCCTGCAACCCTCGACGGTACACATTACACATGGTTAATGTGTGCGGTACTGGGATGTGGACGCACTTCTATGGACTCGCCACTCTGGGGATACCTGTTCATATGTCCTGCATTTCATGGACACGTGTCATCAACCTTGAACCCGCTTTTAGTGCATGTATAGCTGTTCCGTAGTTGTGGCTGTCACTTCTTTTGTGTCAATCGCAGCTGGTGTTGAGAATGGAGCAATTTTTGGAGTCCTACAATGGACACCAGTGTGCATGTGTAAAGTGTAGAACTTGCTGGACTGTCACCTTCTGGCCAGTGGTTTTGACTGCTGCTGTATGTTCCCCATTCGTGGATGTCTGTTTGACTACCCTTATTATCTATTACTTGGCATATTTATATCCATGTGTCATATATACGGGACGTAGGTCTATTGTGTGTACATATATACATTTGAACCCCTCGTTTCATACCTTGCTTTGTTACTGTCTGTGGATTACCTGTGTACACACATCTATAACCATACCATACCTTTCCACTGTACGGGTTCTGGCAGAGTGTACGGATGGTTGGCCCTTTATCTTAGGTGTGTGTTACATTGACCTGTGTCTATCTGGCAATTTGCTGGCATTTCATGTGAGACTTACTTGATTCTATAGAGACTTGATTCTATAATTATGACGTGCTTCCACTGACTATGTATTTTTCTTTGTCTTCTGGAATCTTTATGTAACCAGTCCTTTTTGGACACTTTCTATTGTTGTTCATTTTTGTTTACATATATGACTACTTTGGTATGTTGTGCTATTATTGTGTGTGGAGCATTTCTCCACGGGCCTCTACTGACACTGGACATATATCCAGCTAGCCTAGCCCGGTCAACAAATGTAAACCAACATAAAACTTACATAAACTTACGGTGGCACCTTCTGACAAGTAGGTCGGGTTACAGATGCATACCCTTCGTCAATCCCTGCTACTAACACACCCGTTATTCTATCCACATTCTATGTTTGTCTTATCACATATCATGTGTTTCTCACTATTTGTACCAGTACTTTGCATGGCATTGTCCGGTTCCATACTTTCAGAGGCTGACAGTTTTGAGACATGTATAACTAATGTGGAGGACACAGCATTAAGTTACCCTGCTGTGAGCGGATCACACACGCACAGGCGCACTTGCATTTCCTCATTGTGGGTTACGCGCACATGCATATCCGTATTCTGGGTTACATATGTTTACTGAGTCTGTGTGCTTACGTGGCCTGTATTAGTTGTGACTGTTCCAGTAACATATCTCTGATCCGGTTAACGGACGTGTTCGGAACACACTTTCATCTTTACACATGTAACTGTCTTTGCAGCACAGACGCATTACTTACACGTTCACATTTATATGTTCTATAGTCGTAATTCAAACGGGACTGCATTCACGTTGGCCGGTTGATGTGACCACTACACGTTTGCTGTTCTGTCTCATTTATATGCATACCCATGGTACATAGCTACATTAACATATCCCCCCCCGCACTCACTTACGTCACAGGCATCCATTCTCCTGCTGGGAAAAGTGCGGTACTACATGTTACACATTCCCTATTCCCTACTGCTCTTGACCCAGGATGCATATGGCGTGACCGCAGGGATATTCAGATCACAGGGGCTTATAGCCCCAATGCATACAGGTCTTTGATTGTCAGGGCGTTCCTGTGGTGCTCTGGGTTTGGTCTTGTCTGCCTAGTGTACAGAACTACCCTGACCGTGTACGAATGTTAGACGAGGCACATGGGCACGGTTTGTCCATGTCTATTATACCATAACCCCACCCCATTATTCCTAACCATGCACGCTGATTGGCCAGCGTGCCCGTTGTAGATCGGGTTATAGTAATGGCACACGGTCCGGTCGCCTGGACCTATTTCCATTAGTATACCTCGGTATTTATAACCTGTCTCGCTATGTTACATGGGTTTAACATAGCGTGACAGCTTTAACTGAGCCACGGGGATGTCCGTTGCTTACTTTGGGGCAGTCTCGCTCTGCTACACAAATTTAACATAGCGGGACAGGTTGTACAACACAGCAACGGGGACATCGAGCTCTCTGTTGCTGTTTTGTATTGATTTGCTATGTTAACTGGGTTTTACATAGCGAGACAGTTTCGACATTAGCAACGGACATCTCGCGCAGTACGTCAGCACCACCGCGGATGCCAGACATCTGCAGATGGGCAGCAGACAGGCATTATGCTGTGCCATTATGTCTGGGGATTAATAGTTTATTTTCCTAGATGATATGGCATAATAGCAATAACCCAAGTCTGGGTGTGGGTACTGCTGTATTTACCCACGGTTGCCTTTGTTTTTCGCCCTCGGGACCGCACCACGTCTACCGTGGGTATATCCAGCATTACCCACACCCAGGCGTGGGTTATTGCTATGATATTCATTCTGTGTTTACAGACACGGGTGTTTGGACAACCAACAATAGCTTCTGCTATTGGCATACAATGCTGTGGGTGGTGCCGGTTATCATACATATGCCATGTTCTGCGTTTTTCCCATTCACACTTGTCTATCCCCTGTCCTCATTCATACATGGATATTTATGTGGCACATGACTGAACTATGTATTACCTGCAGGTATGCTGTGTACAGTGCACATATGTGATGGTTGGTTACAGTGTATCTGTGTATCTACCTCTGTGATACTGGGGACTACCACACATCCTTCGCAGCATTACATGCGTATGTACATACTATTATTCGGTGGCCTGTGGAAGGTTGTCAGAGCACTGATTACATGTGTCCCTATTTGTGCTCGCATCGTGTTGGTCTTTGTCCGGCCTTCATTGCTATCATGGGTTGGACGGTGGTGTTGGTGTGTGTTTGGGTTGTATTTATACTGCCGATACGTCAGTGGGGGGTGGGGTTGGCACTTTTTCCTCTTTGCAGGGGGCCCCATTATGGACATTTGTGTCCTGTGTCAACACTTGACACGTGCCATATGTCCTGTGATATTAACACAGTCGTGTATGTCTTCCTGCATTACTACTTGCATGTTACAGGCATTTTGTATCTGGTACACATGACTATTATGTTGGATAGCTTAAGCTATTCAAATGCTATGACATAACCATTCATCCGGGCATATACGTGTTATTCTATCCTTTGCATTGGCCGTGGGTGTTTTGCCATACGGAACCACACATATCTACGAGTGATGTCCCACCTTGACAATCTGTGCATGTGGCAACCCTGCTGGGGTGACCTGCTTGGTGGACGGCTGTTCCGCCCTGTGTATTGTGTTTGACATGTTTGCATAGCTAATCATCGGTACAGTGGCTGCACATACTGCTTTGTCCAGATGTGTACAGTTATGGACACCGTGGTGTGTGAACACCTATGGGGTTTTGACAGGTCCGTAACCACACGCGGGATGTACACATTCTGCCGACACATTCACATGCAGCCATTTGGATATCAGTACATGGGATGGGATGTTGACATGTGGGGTACATATTTGCACGCCTGTCACTGCCTAGGACAATACTTCCTACTACATATGGGGTATACCCGCTGTGTGTAGGTGTGCAGCTGTGCAAGGCTGCTAGCTGGATTGGGTGGACATTCGGACATGGGTGCGGGTTGCGTGCTATGACGGGGTTGTTGTGTATTACATTTGCATGCATGGGTTCTGCTTCTGAATATTCTGATTTGGCATACGCCATCCTATGTGTATGTGATGGTTACGTTGCTGTGTCTAGCACATTTTACTATACACATGTTTGTCTGTGTTTGGGATATCTAGTTTCTTTCTGGTTGTTATATGGCCACGACTGCCCAGCTGTGTACTCTTACTACCACTGTGGGACTGCTGGTGACCATGCCCATGGGGCTAGTCGTGTGTAGTTGCGGCGCGCTGACATGATGCAGTACACCTCCACTGGGTATGCCTGCTGACAGTGCATTGCGTGATGGACACGGTATTCTGAGTATCCTTTGTTCCGTGGACGGGAACATTTTGTACTTCGTGGATTTATGTTTGGTTCTCCATTTTGTGTGGACGGGTTCTATGTTGCATACTCTGCATACGTTTCATTATCCACGGACACTGGTTGGTGCGGTTACTATTGCAGGCGGCCTGTGAGAGTCAGCACTTTAGGTTGCTCATCGCCTGCCGGCTTGGCCACACCTACGGGTGCATCCTACTTGGGCTCCCTGGACTTGCGCACGTGCCCTATGCACGTGGTTGTGGTTGCAGCGCACACTCATTACTATGCATGCGGCGCTGCTACGCCAGTTATACGCTGCATGTCCGGCGCAAGCCTTACGCCGGCCTTGTGCCGAGCTTCATGAATCCGGGGGTATATCTATATCTATATCTATATCTATATCTATATCTATATCTATATCTATATCTATGTGTGTGTGTGTGTGTGTGTGTGTGTGTGTGTGTGTGTGTGTGTATGTATATGTACACACACACACACACACACACACAAAATAAATGGACACATGCTCACTTCACACACGTACACCGATGGGCAGTTAGGAGACTGACAATTCACCTACTTCATATGTTTATGAAGTATGAGGGGGAGGAAATCAGAGTTCAGAGAATACCCAATGCAAGGAGGCCATGCTGATGTCACAGAAAAAGCAACAACTGAGAATAATTGAACTGGAGTGTCAGTGGACCACCCAGTGCACATCCCCACATGCCTTGCAAATTATATATACCAAATCTGAGATTGCACTACAGTGGGAAAAAGGATACATTTTCCGATCCCCACTGTACTGTAATCTATATAGAAATGCTTTAAGAAGGAATTTACTCTTTCCCCACTGTAGTGCAGTCTTGGAGTTGGCATGTATAATTTGCAGAGGGTTGGAGGCACAGCTTCCCATGAGGTGTACAGGGATACTTACCTCCATGTAAAAACATAGATTTTTTGTTTGTTTGTTTTTGGCATGTCCTGCTTGACTGAGCTGGATTGTTTAGAGCTGCAACAGTAGGCACTGTCAAGTGTATGCATAGATGATGAACATTGGGTCATTGACGATGTTTCCACTGCAATCCAAAATGGTTCTTCTTGGTGGGTGATCTGTAGTGAACCTCCATTGGGGCCTGGGCAGTGGATAATAGAGCACATAAGAACCATAAGTTAGCTGGTCTTCATGAACTAACTTTGAATATATATGAGCTGATGCAGTCACTGAGCATCTGTCCAGACACATTATATTTTCCCATGCTTGCAGTCCTGCTGTCTTATGTAATGTATTTTTTATGCTTGCAGCCATGCATGATTGTGCTGAAAGTCATCATGTGGAAATATTGAGTCCTGCCAGGCCTAGCAGATACACAAAGTCAGGAAATCACTGATAGCCTCCAAGAGTTTTCATGGGCCATTTAGTTGTAACAATGCTAAATACCAACCTTGTCTCATGCTGTTTTGGACTTGGTTCATAGACATTTCATCAAAGACATGGCAAAGGGATGTGTGCTCACGGCTATGGAATGTTACAGATTTGCTCATTGTTTAAGAATGGAAGAGTTAGCCTCCTAAAGATGTCTAGTTTATTTATTTATTTTTTTTTTTGGGAAATCACATGCATACAATAGTGTGGCTCTTCCAAGATCAAGGCATAAATTACGCACTTCTATAACACTTTCATATACTGTGAGTCCAACTGTGCAGTTTCCTGCATGGCTGATTGCCCTTGCTCTTACTATGCCTGATGCTGTTGTAGGTCAGTTACAGGGCAAACTTACATCTGATCATGGAACATTACCATGAAGTTGCCATAGAAGACCATGTCAAAAGACGTGAATGATTTGATATTTGATGTTTCCACTAAATGTCCATTGCTATCCCTGTCCTGTGTCTGACATATTTATCATCTAGATGGCAATGGTCATGCTATATATGCCTGTAATGACCAATGTATGTACCTTATATTTATGTGTGTGCTATATACACACATATGGCATGTCATTGTACAAGGCTCTCTACCAGGCTTTGCAGTCCCTTTTGCATCTAGACATAGACCATGTCATACCGATGATGTTTCTCCAAAATGTCTTCCTGAATGATGCCATCGCCTTCCTGCTGTGCTTGTTGTTGTTGTCATCATAGAACTCGGATATCTCAGAATAGAAAGCAATCAGTTTTAGATGTCATATTTTGCAGTGTGACACTCATGGTGATTATTCCTGATGTCTTC
This sequence comes from Protopterus annectens, assembly GCF_019279795.1. Classification (NCBI taxonomy): domain Eukaryota; kingdom Metazoa; phylum Chordata; order Ceratodontiformes; family Protopteridae; genus Protopterus; species Protopterus annectens. Next base: position 117,822,869 of record NC_056737.1, on the reverse strand, counting down.
TCAGTTATGTACTGGAAGATACCATTGGGCACATCCTAACAAATTCATCTGATCTTCATCAAACAAGCAAATATTCAGCAAATGTCTTAACTATTTAAACTAGGCAGTACACACGTGTATCACTTCAAACTAAAAATTGTAAAGATATTGGGCAGGATTCATGAAGCCTCCGTGTAAGAGTTACAAGGCTTACACGGAGGCTGCAGTTAAACGGTGTGATGTCAGCATGTCATGCATATGCATGAGGGCATGCTGAATCACACCTAAGGCTTACACGGCCCGTGGAAGACAGTAGGGGGCGTGTCCGTAGGCCGAGCACTGCAAGCGGATACGCCCCCAGAAGAGTAAAAGTGCCCAAAGTAAACCCCCATGACAGAGTACATGGAAATGTGAATAAACACAACACATGCCCCCACAGACTATGAACATAAAATTATATAAATGAACATGCTATATATTTTTTTAATTGTAAAGATGTTTGCCTGTAAGTGCGCTCGTTTGCGTGGGCGTGCCCGTAGCTCAGCCACAGTTAGCAGTAAGTGGAAAAGCATATAAGAACTAACTATGCAAAGTAAGCCACAAAGCAATAGCGTAGCGGTAGAGACGTGGGCTGTAGAACAGGCAGTCATGGTTCAAGCCCCCACAACATCAATTTTTATTTTTAGTGAAATAAGCATGAAACAAGTCCCTGACATATATGTACACATATAAAGTTATATTTTATGTAAAATGTAATGAAATAGGCCATTTATTTTGAAGAAATGTGAGATAACAAAATAATAAAAAAATGCCAGATGTGCCTATAGCTGAGCTACAGTTTAACAAGGTGAGTGCATCTGCCCGTAGGTGAGCAGTGGTTTAACAGGTGTAAAATGAGTGCCCGAAGGTGAGCAGTGGTTTATCAGGTGCAAAATGAGTGCACGTAGGTGAGCAGTGGTTTAACACGCTGAAACTGTGTGCCCCTAGCTGAGCTGAGCGTAATATGCGTGCTGACAGCCAAATGAAGCATAAACCAGTGTAACCTGTTTGCGAGGAGTTACACATCGCGCCAACAAGCTAACCAATGGGCAACGTTGAGCAAGCTGTAACAAAACTGACTTTACACAGACACACCCCTTAGCCTGTCTAGACAGTCATAAAATATAAAAAGCAGTGGCCAGGTTCAAACCCAGGATACCATGCACTATAGTCAAGGTACTGAACCACTAAGCCATGACAGCTGTACTTAAAAATGCAGTAATAGCAAATATATAGGAATGAATAGAAAGAGGAGCATGACAAAGCAGGTTTTGTGAAGCTGATACAATTCCAAAATGGCCAATCACAGATAAGTGCGGGAAAAACGGCATATATAAGCCCTATAGGCGGGAATACACAGCATAACTGATTGTAGAACTAACTTGCAGCCAGAATGTCAGGAGTAGGTGAGGGTAGTTGCTTCCGAGCACAGAGGTGGGGCGTTGAGGAGTCCAGATATATGGTCTGGCTCCTTGTCCACAATCATGAGGCCCAACTCATGCAAGGCCAGGTCCTGTGGGGAGCATATAGGGCTGAGGCGTGGGACCGCTTGGCTCATGATCTCACCAGTGCCACAGGGATTCCAAGGACTGGTGAGCAGATCCGTCACCACCATGTGGACCTGAAGAGATGTAAGCAGGACCAACTGAACCTTTGGATCCAGGAGGCCCGGCAAATGCCCAACACCCCACTACTAAGTTACATCTAATTATGTATGTAAGAAATTAACCTAGCTGATATTATGGAGATGTGTATTCCAATATTACTTTATTTATATTACAGCTGCAGGTGTCCGTTCTGCGAACCACAGAGCCTATGGTGATAGGCTGGTGCAGTTGCGCCACCAGCCAGGTCAATAATCCTCTCCCTGTAACTGTAAATAAATTCAAAAGTATGACAGTTAGCAAAAGAGTGCAGTGTAGTCACTAAGTAATAAAATGTGCAAGTAACAGTGTAAGAGTGTTTGCAAGTATTGCTTGATTACAAAAGTGTGTTGCAGTCTGTAATTCAAACAGAAAAATGAAAATGTCTGAAATAAAGTCTGAAATAAAGATTCCCCACCTGTAATATAATAGTACACAACCTGCAGCAGGCTGAAAAGTACAGCTGCAGAAGATGAGCAAATCACATGTGTGAAATATATCCCTGTTGAAATACTGAAACATGACAGAAGTGAGACTGTTGGAAAGGATTGTAATAACTACAGGTAAAACATGTCAATAAAGCCTAGAAGTAAGTACCATCCTGAATTGTAAAATTAAAACAAGTGAGAGAGTGTGAGAAAGAGTTATGAATCCACCAATAAAGTAGTAATAACTCCTGAATAAAGTATACTGCAGTTAGTACAGAATGAAATGAATGTGACAAGCAGAAACAAACTGCGAAATGTGTTCAAAATGTTCCTGCAGCTGGAATGTGTATGCCAAAATCTGGATATGTTGCTCTCAGTCTGCAATATGCAGATAGTATGATTGTCTGAAATACCAAACATCCACAGCTGTCTATAGCTATATAAAGCAAATGTAGCAGGATGATGTAGCTGAACAAAGCCAGATATGAACGTGTATGAATAAAAATGAAAATGTATATTGATGTAGCAGTAACATTCCTATCACCAACTTGAAGTAGTTATCACATAAGAAACTGTAGGTAGAACTGTAGTGTGTATATATCTGCAGCTATTAGAAATGTACAGCATATGCATTGGTAGTTGAAGGTGTTAATTATATTTTCTTCACCCTACCCTATAACCACATATAATCCATTCCATGTGAAATTGGTATGTGCAATCACAATTAACACCCCTGGACATTTGTCCTGTTGGGTCATACATATTTGCATGTACGTCGATGCATCTGCCCTGTTCATACATCCAAACCTGATGGCCTGTTGCCATCAATCAACCCTGCATGTTGTTGGACTGTGTATTGCTGTTCAAATTATGCATGTGTTATGCTCGCTGTTCAATGGTGTGAATATCTGGGTGTTTGGTTAATGGGAATACTAATGCATGCTGTTACAACTAATTGCCAATGGTATTGTATGTTACTAACCCAAACTGTCATGACATAATGCAAAACATAGGATGGCAGGGAAGGCGGATTCCAGCGGACCCACCTCTCCCACCTCAGCTGGCGAGTGCACCTGGCAGTAGTGCCCAGTCCGGACCCTCCTCCGGTGGCCCTGTGCCACCTGCAGGTGGAAGCGCTGCAGGGGATGGGACTCATCCCCCCTCTGCAAGTGTGGCCGGAGGAGAACCACCACTCACCCTCCGTAGCGTCCAGACTGTGGTGCGTAGGGAGATCCAGGAATCTGTTCTTGGGCCCCTACGCCAGCTTGAGGCACAGGTGGCACAACTAACGGGCATGCCTGTTGCCCAGCCTACACAGCCCCCAGCACAGCCCTGTCCTGGGCAGTGAAGCAGTGAAGGTACAGTGGCAACTGTCCATGGGTGGGGATATCAGTTCCACTGTTGCCATCTGTGGGCTCATGGGCTCTGGATATCTAAACATCTGTCCCCGTCAATTGTGTAACCCCCCCACATGTGTCATACACCGCCCCTGTATGCGTCTTGTTTGTCTTGTCTGTTGACCTACCCAACCTACCTCCCCAGCTATACCGACTTCCTTTACCTGACATACCACTCTCACCTGAAAAAAAAAAAAAAAAAAAAGGGCACTCTGTACCCACAAAAAAATTACGCCCCATACATAGCTGCCCATTTTGCACACATGTCTGCTGGACATGGAAACTGTCAATTACAATTGGCTGTACAACAAGTATTATTGTTGTCCTTACACCTCTCTCAGGGGTGGAAGGTTTCAAATGTCACATCAAATTACAAACATATGCACAGCTGTTGCTGATGAAGAAATTGGCAGCTATGGGCCTTACTTACATCCCTCCTGCAAAACCCAAGCTTGTTTCCCTACTGTCTTACCCTCTTTGTGACCCCTTTTACACCACTTTCCTGTCTCCCCATTTTCATTTCTTTCAAAGAAAATACCGTGGGTGTGCACAAGAGTAAGCACTTTTAAGCGGTTGTAAGCGGGTGTGCGCGGAGCTGACCGCCAGTGCGCATGCGGGAGCTCCACGCAAACCAGCGCTAACCCGGTTACAACTGCTTAAAAGTGCCTTAGTCACTCTGAATGACAGGTCCTGTAGTCAGTTCAAAAGCAAAATAAAATCCCACTGTCAGTCCCGAACCCAGGACCTTGGAAACAGTAGCCTGCATGACTTACCACTAAGCCATGACTGTCATATAAGAACATTGTGCTACAATAAATATATCATGTAATAGTAGGAATGAATGTAAAGGGAATATAGGATGTGTAGTACACAAAGCATGTCATGTATATTTACTGTCAAATCTAGTGGATTTCTATAATAGTAGTGTGTGAACAGAAACAGCCATGCTAGTTGGTAGCTAGTAGGTAATAATGTCAGTTATTATATATATATAAATATAAATATATATATATATATATATATATATATATATATATATATATATATATAGTTGTAGGTGTCAGTGTACATACACACTTAGTACAGGAAACACGAGAGATGAATGGAGAAATGTTAATCTACAACACAGCCTGAATTATGAGAGAGATACTAACATTTACACTCACAGAACAGTGTCCACAGCATACCAGCATGGTCTCCGCCCTTACAATCTGAAAGGGCAACGCCTATCTCACATACCCTTTTATAGCACTGTCCTGAAATCACAGTGAAAACGGCAATCAGTACACAACTGGCTGCATGCAATTAGCAAATGCTTGCTAACAATTGGTGCAGAGGCCATCACATGGACATATGCAGATACCTACAAAAGCATCCTGTACTCCCAGTCCATGCATGCAATACTTTCATTGCACCGTCTGGAGGCAGAGAGAGAGAGAGAGAGAGAGAGAGAGAGAGAAAGAAAGAAAAAAAGGAAATAAAAACACAAACAAAAACTACACTTAAGAAAAACTAAGTTGAAGCTGTCATCAGTGACAGTATCAAGCTGGGCTAGCAGCAGCAGGAACCTATACTAACGGTAACGCAACCAGCTGTGACAAACACAGGTAATGTAAAGTAACAATGTAATAGTCTACATACTGTGAACCCTCCATATGTGTTATTGGTCTGTATCTATATGTATGTCTATGTGATAAGTTGTGTGTACGTTGTTTTACCCAAAGGGGATGACTATACATTTCATGCCATTTAGTGTTAGGCCATGATTCTGGCACCAGTTGTCCGTTTCAGTGAGGCCTGTCTGTAGGATGTGTGTGTCAGCTGGTGTATCGACTAAGGTGCCTAGTTTGCAGTCATCTGGGAACTTTGTCATCTACAACCCGCCCATGTTTGCTTTCACATCTGAGAAGTAAATGCCAAACAAGAGGGGTCCTAGGACAGAGCCCTGTGGGATACCACTTGTGACTGGCTTTGAGTCTGACATGGCTCCCGCAATTTTGACTTTATGGATTCTGTTGTTCAACCAGTTTGCAACCCATCATGTGACATATGTATTAACATTTAAGCTGATGAGCTTGTCTATGATGCCTGAGTGGAGTATTGTGTTGAAGGCCTTAGTCAAGTCCAGGTAGGCTGTATGGACTGCTTTGCCCTCATCAATGGTTGTAGTGACCGTTTTGAAAAGGTCAACCAGGTTCAAAAGGCAGGATCAGACCTTCACAAAGCCAAACTGGGTGGGATCAAGTGTCTGTAGGTCCCCAATATCGCTGTATATGAGTTCCATAATGCATCTTTCCATAGCTTTGCAGACCAGGCTGATTAAGCTTATGGGGCGGTAGTTCACAGTGTCAGTAGAGGTGCCTCCTTTGTGGAGTGGGACCACTGTTGCTGTACGCCAGTGTTCAGGTACATATCTCGTAGTAAGGCTAAGGTTAAATATCAGTTTTATATGCGGTTGTAGCTCCTCTTGGAATTCACTTAGCACACATCCAGGGATACCAGCAGGTCACATTGATGCTGTGTGTTCTGCTTTGCTGATGGCGGCCCTCACCTGGACATCTGAGATGACAGGGAGGTTACATTCAGCTGTGATAAGTATGTCTTCTTTTGGGGGAGAGGGAGGGGGGATATTTGCATTGAACCTGTCTGCCGGAATTTTGCCAATATCTGTGGGTTCAGTGAATTTTATGTAGTTGTGTACTAACTCTGAGCATATCTGAGGCTTTTGGTCCATGTTTCTATCAAAACTGAAGAAGGCCTTGTGGTTATCTTTAGTGTCCTTGGCCACTTCTCTCTCAGAGTTGGCCTTGGATGTTGTTATGAGAGAACTTAGCTTATTACTAGTGCCGACCACAGATGCCTTCCCTTTATGTGATTCTGCTCTGTCCTGCAGTAGCCTCCTTCTATTATTATACAATGTGTCTTTGGCTGGGGTCCACCAGACAGGATGCTTAAGCTTTGTGCATAGGGTCTGGGTTAGAATTGTGTGTGCATGTTCCATGCATTCTTGGGGATGTCCGTGGGAAGCATTTGCAAAGGGGTCAGCATTGTGGGTTGTGGCTTCCACTGGCCCAGTGGGCTGCATGGATACCATCTCAGTCCTAACAAGTGAAAAATCTGTCTATTCACATATATTTCAAAGTAGTCTGTGCTGGTGGTGGTGGTGGGATATGTATATCCAGGCCGATTATTTTGTGTCCAGATCACACTAGTGGATGATATTCCACATACAGTACCTTGTTATGAACTCCCAGAGTGAGGTGGTGCATTGGACCTGTCTCAGTGTGCTGACTGATGGGGCTTGGTACTATGTTGTATGGAATGTGGCAGGTATTGTTGCACAGGTGTCGGCTGAGCACTGATATCTGGCCATGTACATGTGTATCCACCATGAGACACACACGTGCTACATATGGGAGTAGTAGTATATCACTACAGTTGAGTATCATATATAGTATGTGTGCCATATTTTGCTGACATAGTTTGCTGATATCCTGTTTGTGTTCTCTTTCAGGGACATGGTGCGTCAGCGAAATCCTGCCTACTCTGCTGCAGAAGATGAAGAGATACACCAGAGCCTGGTGAGGGGTTTTTAAATACTGTCATCCTGCACCAGCCAGAATCAGCAGGAGAGGGCTGCACTGTGGCAAGACCTTATCCGTAGGGTAAATGACATTGGCACACATAATAGGACATATGAGCAGGTATGACATCACCGCCATGATTTAATCAGAAATGTCCGTCAGCGTGCGTCGGATATCCACAGGCAGCAGGTCGCCACAGGAGGTTAGGTGGCCACACATCCCACCCTCACCAGACTGGAGGGGCTACTCCTAAGTGTTGTGGCTCCAGCCCAGGAACATCAACAGCAACACACCTGCATTATGATGGAGGCTGGAGCCACACAGCAACACGACATGGAGCATGCAGGTAATATGCCATATGTACACTTGACTGTTCTGTACACTGTTAGTTTATGCATGTGTAAGGTGTGTTCTTGGTATGTAGCTGTCAACATAGTATGTAATTGTGCAGGTGTGATATTGCCAATATCAGCAGCTGACATGTGAAAGGCAACTGTTGTACTACTGAACTGTATCATACTCAGTATCAATGGCACAGTTGTGCCCAATGACACTAATCCCCTCATTTCTGCAGGTCCCTCTGGTGTTACAGAAAGGCAGCCCATCCATGCTGGTGAGTGTGTTTTAACAATACCTATAATAGTCCTGATAGTGCTAGTAATAATCGTGTAACTCAGTAGTGCTCTGTGTGTATACTGCGGGATGTGCATGTGTGCATGTGTGTGTGTGTCCACGTGTGCACGTGGCCACGTGTGCACGTTTGCATGTGTGCACGTGTGCATGTGTGCATGTGTCCACGTGTGCATGTGTGCATGTGTGCATGTGTGCATCACTGGCAATATTGTGTAGACATTGTAAACTGTGTTTCCTGTCTTCCTCCCACAGGTTCTAGTGCTGCTCTGGTGTCCTGCAGCAGGGAACCTGAATCTGGTGCCACAGGTACTGATAATGATGATATCTGTGTAATGGCACAGGAAGGTGTGTCAGGGTCTGTCATTGGTCAGCCAATTGACAGTACACAGCTGTCAACCCCATCATTGCGCACAGTCATCCTGCCAGTACATCCTATGTCACCAATGTCCCTAGGTGATGGACAGGATACAGTGGGCATTGACCAGGGTAATGTGGTATCTGTGGCACATGCTTCCCCACACAGCAGCCATGGGGAGGGTCCTGAGATAGTACCACACAGACAGTTGCCCATGGGTTCTTGTGGGAGCATCCGTGTGCGTACTGCCTCTCGCAGACGTGCCCAAAGAGGTCTGTCAACCTCAGCTATGTTTCGGGCTGTCATGCAGGCACAGTCACGTATGGAAAGGTACACCAGACAGAGTCTGAGGGAGCTGAGAGCATGTCGCACATCCATAACTGACAGTATGCGTGACATCGCGGATGCTATCCGTAATTTCACCGATGTCATAGACAGATGTTGTGGGGACATATTGCAGCAGTTCCACAACTACATGTCCATGAGCCAGGGCAATGGTGGGTGGTTGCGGCGTCGACGTGGCCGTATGCCAGCAACAGCAGCAGCTGGCAGTCGACGCGGATGACATCAGGCCCATGGATGCCCCCATAGTGCCAGCAGCAGCCCCAGCAATGCTGGGTCTGTGCTGTCATCAGACCGCCCCAGGAGACCACATGCACGTGGCTCTGGACAGTCCCAACAGGGACCTGTGTCCAGTCAACGAACACCCACGTCTGATGACAGTACCCAGTCTGGCTTAGTACCGGATACAGTCCGTAGCACCCCTGCCAGGCACAGGTACCGTGTCTGTGGCCACAGACACCGATCTGTATGACCTGCCAGGTGCAGCCTGTGGCTGTCCACAAACTCCACTATATGGCAGCCATGAGGTGGAACTGTGTGCATGCATACACACATGCAAAATTTTAACACCTAGGGCTACCACATACACGCACACACTGCACCAACAGTGCCCCACCCTGTACTGCTGTCCCTCACCAACACACATACACATACATGCCAATTGGTGGTATCAGTGGCAGACTCAGGCATACCTAGTTCACACCCTGTGCATATGATGAAACTGTGCCACCTCCTGCAATCTCCAACATCAGTGCAGGAACAGGTTAACTTGTTGCTGATACACAGGGTGACTACATAGATGTGTATTACTAGTATCATGTTGGCAACAGTACAGTGTGCTGATATGATTGTGTGCATATCCCAGCATGCCTGATGCAGTAACTGTATGACTGTCCTGAATTGTTATCTACACCCATAGTAAGTACCATAGTGTAACAGCTGCACATTATTGCATACAGGTGGTAAGGATGTCAACAGATAGCCACATACATAGGTAGCACAGGGGAGAAGGTAATGCAAGTAGTGATACGCAATGATGGACATGTACACTAATGGTAGCATGTTGCCCACAACGACTATGCAATGTGGATGTTTGTGCATGTTGATATGTGTGCAGTACCAATTTAATTTAAATTAAATTAAATATTAAATAATATCAGTTTTACCATGGACATCTGAGCTGTGCATTCCTGGGTACATGTTTATAGTGCCTGCATATTTGCACTGTTACCTACTGGAAGTGGTACCCCTTCTTTGTTGTACAATGGACTACTTCCAGACCTGCTTACTGTAGCTTTGTTTGCATGCATGTTTGCTTGAGGTTCCTGGAACACTGATTCCACCTGCAGTGCAGATTTACAGAGCTTCTGTGGATTCCTAGTGACATCTGAATAGTGTACTATATGTATGTCAATGTCTCACTTGACAGAACATCACTGTCTGTCCTGTTCGCATGTACGTTGCCTGTGACACATTGCATATGACTTACCTGGCATTTGCCCACGTGTGCAGTCATAAATGCCAGCGTTATGAAATCAGTAGCAGTACACCCACACATACTCACCTGCAGTATGTTGTTCCCCATTGGCCCTATGTGTTGGTAATCACCATGGCAATCACACTACTATGGTAGCATGTGCAAAGGTAACCTGTGAATCACCTCTATGGTCCAGTTGTGGTATATGTGAGTCATGTGGCAATGTCACAGCTGCCACATGTATGCAGTCAACCCTCTCTCCTGGCCAGGAACATACAACACATGTGTGAGATCCAACCACATAGCCAATCTGGGGACTGAGCACTCTGAACCCAGTACTGCCATACCCTGTCAGGTGGCATGACATACTACAGTGACTACAATACCAGTCTGACATAGACCTGCACTGACAGCAATCCAAACACATGAACACACTGGGGCATACTTGGAGCCTCAGAATAGCATCCTGCCTGAGCATCACACACCTCCGCAGCTGGCACACAGGCATACGTTATGTCAGAACAGAGCACATGCCACACATGGCACACACATCCCGTGTGCCAAACACTCCCAGCCTGTAGGGCTACACAACACACCTGCTACACATGTGTCAGGTACCTCTCTTGGCCGGTGCAGTGGGGTCCCGCTCAGCAGGCTGTACATGGTGAAGGTCACAGTGATATGCCCATGGGGCACTATGGTCCACCACATAACACATGCATACAGGTCAGTCAGAGGCATGGACACATATGACTCAGTCATTGTCCATGCCACTATGGATGACCTGAGATGTACCTCCCATGACTACATGATAGGAAACATAGAAGGGCTCTCTCAGCATGTGGCATGGGCTGGTATGAGCCTGACCTTGGTTGCCATCATACCCTCACCAGGTATGCTACCACAATATGTAGGAAGGGTGTTCTATGTCTACATTCTGCTCAATCTCCAATGTCATTCATAGGGTATCCAATGGCTGTCAGCGTGTGCTTACATGCTAGGGAAGCCACAATGATTTGTGAGGGGCAGCTTGCACATGTCACCCATGGGCCATTGTATATTGGCAAAGCCTCTTGATACACACATAGTGCCTTTTGCTGCAGGGCACAGATTACATAGCCACCTCCGCGGGTATCACACGGGACAGGACACTAACAGTAATGCTACACAACACCAGCAGTGTACACCGCAAGATGCATGCACTGGACACTGTCCTCAGCACGGTAAAATGCAATATCTGTGCAGTAACAGATTCCTGATTCACAGCTCACACATGCAACCCATCACTGCCAGGTTATACCTCATACCATGCCTGTCGTCCCCTACACATGTACCACACATGAACAGGGGGGAGGTATCTCAAGGCACCACAGATACACACACCTCCAGGTTGTTGGCACAGCACAAAGCATCAGGGCCTATCCATGTGCTGCTAACAGTGTGTTGGACTGCCTTCTGGTTTATAGCCTGGCACACACAACCCTCCCATACACAGGAAACTCACCTGTCCTCCCTAACAACACTGGGAATATGACAGTCTCTAGATATGTCGTTATATAGCTGGACTGCATCCAGCCAAACATTGTGTGTGAGCATTACTGTAGCTACAACACACTAGCTGAAAGGTTCCCAGCATGTAGTCACTGAATTGCAGTGGAACAACATGTTACCACTCCCACAACAGGTGGGAACATGCAGCACCTGTTCATCGACTACATGTAGACTATATGGCCCAGACCAGATGTGTATCCCCCGCTGTTAGGATGATACCATATAGAACTCACACTGTATATACACATACTGCATGCAGCCCCTGCACAGTAAGACACAGTCATAATGTTATGCAGTGCAAATACCATTTATTCACTTGAGACACGTGTCAGACATGGTAACTACTGAAGGTCACAGGTATATATGTGTATGTGTCACACACATATATCATGTGTGCATTGTCATTGCTGGTTTAAGCAATGTCATGCATTGTTATGAACAACAACCCACACATGGGCATTTTGTGTGACACAAACACACGTGGCAGTTGTGGGTTTCCAAAACATACCTATCTGTGCTCTGACAGTAGTAATAGACCCAGTAGCGGATCACACTATTTGCATTACTGGGTGATTAGCCCTGTTTGGCTGTACTGATAGTGTGGTGACATCACCTGTGTTTACTGGGGGAATATGCAGCATCTGGTGTATTGTAGTAGTTGCCAAAAGGAACTGTTCTCTCTCACTTGCAATTACACACATCCTACTACCCCACTCACACTTGCAGGATTCATACTCCTACCTAACAACGTTATGACACGTGAGAGAGATGCATTAGCGAAGCGCACTATTCGAATTACTCGGAGGTTCTTCTTCTCCAGCTGTACTTATAGGGTGCTGACATCATCAGTGTTTGGAAAGGGTAATGTGCATCATGTAGTGTGTTCTCCTGATTGCCAAAAAGCACATATCTTTCATACAGACTTGCAAACACACAAACTCCCCTCATCCAAACACACACACTTGCCATTTGCAGGATTCAAATCCCTACCTAATTATGTTATGACACGTGAGAGAGACGCATTAGCAGAACACGCTATTTGAATTACGGGGAGGTTTTCCTTCTCCAGCTGTACTTATAGGGTGCTGACATCATCAGTGTTTGGAAAGGGGAATGTTCATCATGTAGTGTGTTCTCCTAATTGCCAAAAAGGCACATATCTTTCATACAGACTTGCAAACACACAAACTCCCCTCATGCAAACACACACACTTGCCATTTGCAGGCTTCAAACCCCTACCTAACTATGTTATAACACTTGAGATAGACACATTAGCAGAGCGTGCTATTCGAATTACTGGGAGGTTTTCCTTCTCCGGCTGTACTTATAGGGTGCTGACATCATCAGTGTTTAGAAAGGGGAATGTGCATCCTGTAGTGTGTTCTCCTAGTTGCTAAAAGAGACATTTCTTTTATACAGACTTGCACACACACTAGGCATTTGTAGGATTCAAACCCCTACCTAACTATGTTATGACACTCAAAACGGACGCATTAACACAGCACACTATTCGCATTACTGTGAGGTTTCCCTTCTCCAGCTGTACTTATAGGGTGCTGACATCATCAGTGTTTAGAAAGGGGAATGTGCATCCTGCAGTGTGTTTTCCCAGTAGCCAAAAGGGACATTTTCCTCACACAGACTTGCACACACAACAACCCCGCTCACCCACTGAGAATTTGCAGGATTCAAACCCCTACCTAACTATATTATGACACTTGAGGGAAATGCATTAGCAGAGCACGCTATCCGAATTACTGGGCATCTGTTCTGCACCTGCAGTATTTATAGGGTGCTGCCATCATTATTTCTACAAAGGTATGTACATGTACATGTGGAAGGTTTGCATTGATCATGCTATCCCAAATATACCCATGACTGCTCCACAACAGGACACCTGTCAGGTGTACACCAGCCATATATGAGCTGTCCAACAGACAGAGTGAGCTAATACATTGCAGAGCAGTAGCCCACAGAGGGAGGACATCTCTGTACAGTACCGGCATGACACTTCAATCCCACATAATCATCACGACACAGTGTTGACAGTGAAATTGTCCAGACAATGCAGATAAGGCTCCCCTCAGTCTGTTATTGACACCCACTTACTGTTGGAGGTCCTCAGCAACCCTCTTCCAGCACACACCAACAACATGGATGTGGCTTAGCACATTCAAACCCTGGGATCTCCACTGTGTCCCTGCTTGACAGAGGCACAGCACACTAGCCTCACATGGTGCCTTATGTGACCTACTTTACAGTGGCACAGTAGCCTACTGTACTGGGGAGGCAGACGCCAAGCACACTCTGGCTAAGCTGTCATTCCCTAGGGCAAACAGCCTAGTGTTGACCTCTACACCTATATGTTTAATTGTCAGATGCACATTATTTGTTGCTGATAGACTGTTTGCAGGTCTTTATTGCCATAGCATTCCCTGTTTGTATGAACAACGTGTGTATCTGTGGAAGATGTTTGCATATGGGAGGGATCCACTATAACACGTATGTCTCTGTAGTCATTTAACTGTGTGCACTGGGCAGATTGCTGTAATGTGGTTGGTTCCTGGAATAACACGTACACATACCAGATATGTGTGGCCAACTGCTAAACTGTGATTTGGCCTAAGTGTGTGAGCTTGTCCAGTTCAGCCTTCCCATGGCATGTTGTCTGACATATGTCTCATTTATCAAAGTGAGCGAGCATGCCCAGTGTGTGCTTTCCATATGTTGAACTCTGCAGCCCACCACATTTGTGGATGTGTGTGTACTTCAACAATATCTCCCGTTTATGGTTGTGTGTTGTGTGTCATGTTGTGTAGTTACTGTCCAACTGCTTTGTGTGTGAACACAACAGGGATTATACTGTGCCTGCAGGGTTTGCATGGGATACTTTGCATACAGTTGTCAACATCCTTTCATACTGACCTAACACTGTAGTACCGTATAGTGTACTGGTTCAGTACTTTCACTGTGGTGGACAGTATACTGGGCTGCAGTCCTATCACTGCTTTACATTAACATAGTGAGCACAACAGCCTGGTTAGGGGCCAGTTGTGCACATCTGACCATGTTGCATTATGTTCAGATATTAACTACTTATACCAGGCTTGTCCAACATTGGTTGTGTATTCCACAACATAGGTGTACATTGGCAAACAGTAGCAATGTGCCCTAGGCTATTTCTAATGCTAGTCGGAGAGTGTGTTTGTCCTTCAACACACATCGTAAGTGGAGTTTGCCATAACATATGTCATGGTTAGTATACTGTGACTCCGTCTACCTGTGACATAACAGTGATACCCAGGGTAAACCTACCATCTCCCATCCACTCATCACGATTCCTTTTGAGGAGAATCGATGAATGACTCTATGGATAACCTGTACTGGAAGTTTACTCATGAGTGGGGATGGCTTCTGTGTTATGGATCATGCAGTACAGCTTGTCCTATGCATGTCAGTGCTGGGGTTCAGGTCTCTCATGTGCATAGCTCACTGCCATTCAGATTGTACAAGGTGCAGCATGTTCATTGATTCCAGCTTGGACATGGCTTTATACATCAGGCACAGCTTGCCTCTGGGTGGGCAGTATGACGGTGTGTGGAGCTGCAGTTTGTTTAATCAGGCAACACATGGCATCTGTTCAAGCTCTTTGATACTCCTGGTGAGGTAATGTTGAGGACTTTACAGTTGATGGAGGTGTCTGCTGAGGTACATCCCACAGGGGCTATTGTAGTCAATTGTAATGCTGATGAAGGATGACTACAGAGCCACAATGACCTCCCCTTATCTAGATCTGACAACCTTCATGATTAGGTGGGTGTATGGTTTGTTTCTGTGAACACTACGGCCACATGTTTGTCCAATGCAGGATATCTATCACCTTGTGTCCCCAGGTCTCTCATTACATGTTAGGTGCATAATGGGTTAACACCTATGTGGTAATTGGTGGGCACTTACTGTATATCCACCGGGGTTGACTATACACTTTTCTGCAATTAACTTGCTGACATGGCTATGGCACCAGTTGTCTGTTTCTATGTGGCCCTTTTGTGGGATGCTTGTGTCAGCTGGAGGGTCAGATATGGTGGGCAGTTTGTAGTCCTCTGCATACATGTTCAGACACAGTCCTTCCATGTTGGTCTGTACCTATGGGACATATATACCAAACGAGGGAGGTCCCAGGACCAAGCCTTGTGGGATGCCACTTATATCTGGTTTGTAGTCTGACATGGCTGCAGCATGTCTGACCATGTCAGTTCTGTCCTGGTCTGGTTTGCAACCCCATTACTGACATAGGGGTTTATACTTACGCTGGTGAGCATATCTATAATGAACACGTAGGGTATTGTATGGAAGCATTTGCAAGGTCCAGCTACGCTGTGTGGACCACATTGCCCTCATCAGTGACCTTAATGACTGTTTCAAATGAGTCAAACATGTTTAGGGGCAGGATCTGCACTTAAGAAAGCAACACTGGGTACGGTCCATTGTCAGTAGGTCCCCAATATCCTTATGTCTGCGGTACATGCTGATCCTTTCCATAGCTGTGCAGACCTAGCTTGTCAGGATTCTGGGGTGGTAGTTTGCAGTATCCATTCAGGTAACACCTTTGTTGAGAAGGACCACTGTTGTTGTACACTGCTCTTTGGGTACATATCCTGTGGTAAGGCTGACATTGAGTAGTAGTGTGATTTGGCATTCCATTCTTCTTGGAGTCCATGTTGGACTCAGCCCAGGACACCATCTCATACCATTGCTGCTGTGTGTTTTGCTTTGTAGATGCTGGCTGTTACCTCAGCATCTGCAATGTCAGGGGGCCAGCAGTCTGCTGGGATAGATATTTTGCATTCTGGGGGGGGGGGGGTTGCACTGCACCTGTCAGGCTGTATGTTGGCAATATGTGTGCGTGTTTGGTGTGTTGTTTGAAATATTTGTGTGATTCAGAGCATATCTGTGAATTCCCAGCACGGTTCCTATCATCAGTTGAGTAAGCCTTGGGATTATCCTTAGTGTCCTGTACAATTTGTATCTTCATAGGTTCATAGGTTCATACTAGGCTATCCACCCTAGGGCATTTGTAAGCCTAGCCAGAGTGTGTGTGTCTTTCACCGCCCCTTGCTATGTGAATATTATGGCCATTTATGATTTATTTTACTGTGCCTCTGTCTGGACGTGACACAGTGAAGACCCCCAGTGTACATCTATGATCATCCATCCACTTGGCAATATTCCTGTTGAAGAGTGTCAGTGAGGGGCTCTGCCTAACATGGAGTGGGATTCTGTTCCAGGGTGTGGGGAGCCTCTGGGTTATGTATCTGTCCCTCCAGCACATCCTATTTCATTATGTGTTGAGGTTGACATCTCTCACTCTCACAGCTCCAATGGCTTTGAGTTTTCTGGGGTGGAGCATGTCCATTACTCCTGTGTTGGACATAGCCTTGTACAACAGACATACAATGCCTCTGTGTAGGCAGTATGTGACTGCATTCAGCTGGGGTGTCTACAGCCAGGCAGCATATGACATATATTTGAGACCCTTTATCCTCTTGGTGAGGTACCTTTGAGGTCTTTCTAACTGCTGCAGTTGTCAGGTAAGGTACATCCCAAATGAGGCATTGCACTAGATTATGGGTCTGATAAGAGAACAGTACAGGGGCACAATGACCTCTGTTGACGTAGATGTGAATCCTTTCATGATATGGTGTCCAATATAGGCAGTCTTCCTAGCCACATTGGCAATGTGAGTGTCACATAACAGGTTACTGTCCACTTGTGTCCCTAGGTCCCTGATTACTCCTTTCATACATAATGGTTTACCACCTATGTGGTAATTTGTGAGTACCTTGTTTGGTATTTGGTGGGACATTCATACTGTCCAATGTCTTCAGGACGTCTGGGTGGGGTTCCTGTGTGTGAGAGTGTGGTCTGTAGCATGCTACAGACTGTACAGCAGTTTTGCCTGTGGTTAGGTAAACATGGGTGGTCTACGATGCTTTGTGCATTGTCAGTTACCTGGACGTATGGGTGTCTGTGCTGAATATGGATACTCCCCCTCCTTTTATGTGTTGGTCCAGGTTTTGGGGCCATAACGCATGATATGAGGTATAACCTGGTAGTGCTGGTGTGCTGTCAGTAGGCTTGCAGCAGGTTTCTGTCACTGCACAGGCATCGATGTTCTCCATACTGGGGAGGGCCTCAGGAGCATGCATATTGCGGTTTACACGTCTGGCATTGGTCAGCATTACCCTTATGTTTCTTACCACTTATGTTTTCTAGGGTGGTGGGTTAGTCTTTTCAGCCTTGCCTACGTAAGGCTCTATGGAGGTGGCAAAAGCCTTATCCAATATCCAGAGGCCCAGGGGTAACAGGTGCAAGCCATCCCTGGAACAGTAGCATGGCTTGTCATGCATGACATCCCAAGCAGACAGACATTAGATCCTCTTGGATTGACAGCAGTAATTGTGCCACCTGTTAAAGCTGATAATTCTGTGTTTGTACTGTGGCATCATTCTTGGTGAGGGTAGCATGCTGCAAACGGGCAGTGTCATACCGGCCTGGAGTACATACTCAGAGAGCTCATCCATGTCTCTTTTCATGTAGTTCAGGGAGGTACATCTCAGGTCATTCACACCAGCATGGACAATGACTGCATCATATTTCTACTTGCTTTGGGGTGACCTGCGTACTTGTGTTATGTGGCGTATTGTAGCAGCCTACAGGCAGCTTACTGTACCCTTTCCCTTGTTCAGTCTGGTGAGTGGGACAGCAGTGTGTCTGCCTAGAGAGTCACCTATTACAACTGTATCAGGCATGTTGTTTCTCCTTCTGGCCTGTGACTGTTTAGCACACCAACT
Organism: Protopterus annectens; assembly: GCF_019279795.1. Classification (NCBI taxonomy): domain Eukaryota; kingdom Metazoa; phylum Chordata; order Ceratodontiformes; family Protopteridae; genus Protopterus; species Protopterus annectens. Next base: position 117,804,586 of record NC_056737.1, on the reverse strand, counting down.
TTGTGTACTATGTGTTGCATGTGCTATGTTTGGAGGTTGTGGTTGCTTGGGGGTCTGCTTTGGAGGCCTCTGTTGGTGTGGTGTGTTTGTAATTAGGGCTTCCAGGAATGTTTTTCTGTGTTTATGTGTTTGGTTTGCAGTTGTGATAGGTCTATGTGGGACTGGGTTTGTGGTGTGTGTGGTTACCTTCTCCTCCTGACTAGTTTTGACAGTACTGAGTTGAGGGAGCTCAGCCTCCGGTTTGGATAAATGGTTGCATCTCTCACATATATTTGTATTTCTTGGGGGGAGTTGAGGGTTGTCTGTGTACTTGGGGCAGGTGTAACATTGCCTCAGGATTCACAGATTCTACTTGTTGTAGCTGGCCTTAGTGGATTGTATGTGTCGACATATTTTATTGACATACTACTGATCAGTGATTACTTCCCTTTTTATGTTTGCTCTATCATGTAGTAGCTTCCTCATTCTCTTGCATGGTTTGGTAATGGCTGGAGTCCAGCATGCCAGATGCCTGTGTGTATGGCATTGTGTCTTGTTATTTGTGATTGCATAATCCAAGCATTCCTGGCTGTGTTCATGGAATGCCTGTATAACAGGTTCTGAGGTGTGGCCCATATTTTGCACCTGCACAGGGCCTTTAATGGATTCCACATCAGTTTGGAAGGGTGCAACTTATGCTTTACACATGTTTTTCACTGTGGTTTTCTGGCCAGGGACTGTGGTCAGGATGTGTATATCCAGTGTGATTACTCTATGGTCTTGTCTTACCAGTGAGGGATACACTTCTCATCTTGCCATCCAGTACCCATGTTGCTGATTATGACATCCAGTATGCTTACCCCTCTTGTGGGAGTGGTATGTTGTTCCTGGGCATTTTGGTTTATGGATTCTAGGAACTTTTCTCCTACAGTATAATGCTCCCAGTCTATGTCTGGGTATTTTCAGTCAACCAATATAATGCGGTTTGGGCAGCTTGATATATTCATGTATTCCAACATAGGCCAGGTGCAGTTCCTGGTGTTAGGACGGTAGTCTGTAGCAGGCTATGAACTGGGAAGCAGTTTTAGCCACTGTTACTTGACCATGGCTAGTCCATGCTGCTTCTTGTTGTGGTACCAACATGGGGATGTGGTTATCCTTGACAATTATTGCTAGTCACCCTCCTTTTGTAGCTTGCTCCATGTTTTGAGGCTGTACAGCACAGTATGAGGTGTAACCTGGTAGTGTTATGGTGCTGTTGTGATCCTTGACCCAGTTTTCTGTTACAGGACAGATAGCAACATTCTCCATACTGGGTGAGTTTACACTGCACGCATCTTGCTGTTTAGACTTCTGGCATTGGGTAGCATTACATCTAGGTTCTTATCCCTTGTGGTACCTATGGAGATGGGTTTGTGTTTTAAGCCTTACCTATTCAGGGCACGCTGTGGGTAATGACAGCCTTTGCCAGTATCCATGAGGTCTGGACTGATAGGTGCATGCCACCCCTAGCAGGTGAAGCATCATGTCATGCTCAGCACGTCATCCCAGGCTGGCAGACATTGGATCCCCTTTGACTAACTGCAATACTTCAGCCGATTATTGCAACTGATCATCCCATCGTCATATTGTGGCATCATGCTTGGTGAGGGTAGGATGTTAGTCAGGGTCCTCAAGTGTGCATATACTACATGGTGTTACATTACTTAACACATGGCATTCATGCCTCAGGTGGTGCTGCAGGGCTGCCTCTGTCGGATGCACATATTACACTCCCTGTACATGTTTGAGAGCAGGTTATGTCATTTTAGGCATCCATGTTATTATATGAGTGAGTCAGAGAGGGGTATCATTCCCAGGGTTCCTACTGAGCCAGTGTATGTGCTATGCATTGCCTCTTTGCCAAGGCCAGGGCATACTGGGCATGCCTCCTTCTGCCTACTGGGGCAGGCTCAGGTTGTTCCTCCTCCGAGTCACGCTCTGCCTGTGATGGCCTTGGCAATGGTGGGGGGCTGTTTGGCCCGGCCCTATGCTGGTCCTGCTGCAGCTGTTTTCGCAAGATCATATTATGTAACATAACACATACCATGACAATCTGGGTACATGTAGTTGGTGAGTACTGCAAGGCTCCACCAGATGTGTCCAGACACCAGAACCGTGACTTGAGCAGCCCAAACACACGCTCTATTACATTACATGTTTGTGCATGTGCCTCATTATGGCGTTCCTGTTCAGGTGTGTGTACGTTTCTGATGGGTGTCATCAGCCATGGCTCCAGTGCATAACCTGCATCCCCCACTAGGTGTCCGTGTGGGATGTCCCCATTGGCAAATGTCTGGTACAGCTGCGTCAAATGCCAGATATGGGAATCATGGTAGCTCCCAGGGCAGCCAGCACACACATTCATTTTTATGCCCTGGGCATCACACACGACCTGGCAGTTGATGGAGGGGAAGCCCTTGTGGTTAATGTAGGCCCTACCCCACTCACTGGCTGGTGCTTTGATGCATATGTGCGTGCAGTCTATTGCACCCACTACCTCAGGGTATTCCACTATTTGCTGGAAGAGACGCATATTGCTGGCCAGTACCTCACGGGCATTGGGGAAATATACATGATCACTGACATGTGCTGACATGGCATCCAGGAACTGGTGCAGTACCCTGGAGGCTGATGCCTGTGATATCTCCATCATATCACCAGTTGGTCTCTGGAAGGTACCTGTTGCTAGTATTCTTAGGCCAACACATACCTTGGTTTCCACTGGGATGGGTTCCCCTCTGTTGGTTCTGTGTGTGAGGCGTAGCCTGCACAGCTCAACAGTTTGCTGCAGGAGGTCTCTGTCCACTCTATAGCGCTCTACTATCTACAGCTCATGTAACCCATGGTAAGTGACTCTGGGCCTGTACACTCTTCTCCGTCTCCTCATTGTGGGTTGTCTGGCACCATCTGAATTGTCACCACCCTCAGCAAGTCGCCTATGTCTCCTTATGACAGCTATGGCAGCCCCTAGCATTTCTGCTCTGAGTTCAGCTTTTTTAGTTTTCACTTCTAATAGCTTACTCCTGTCTTGCAGTGTCTCTTGAGAGAAACATCCTGCACTACTGTTTGCAGAGTTTTAAGTGCTTGACTGAGCTACTATTCTGCCTGTGTAATTGCCTGCTTCTAATTGTTTTCACCTGCTAGCTCCAGCAGTATTCCCTGCTAGCTTCCTACTAATTCTGTTTCTTCCTTTTTCTTTTCTGTTTCCTCAGGGGGGAGCAACGTGCATACCAGCAGAAACACACTCACAGTGGCTTACACGCATGCACATATGCTTACACGGTTCAGAATCTGCTTATTCGGGTTAAAACATGTGCACACCAGCGCAAACAGCCTTACAAGTCTCTAGTAACCACACTGCAGAAAGGTCGAACACCAACCAAAAAAACTGTATCCGGTAGCAATGAAGGCTGTCCGATAATCCAAAGGATGCAGGCAACTCAAGTGTACCTCAAACACGGATTTATACATTTTCACAACTGTGTTTTATTATTTTTTGGACAATAAAAGTACATTGTTTGAGGTACACTTGAGTTGCTTGCATCCTTTGGATTATCGGACAGCCTTCATTGTTACCGGATACAGTTTTTTTGCTTGGTGTTCAGCCTTACAAGTCTGCCAACAGGCTCCCACATGCTCAGTCTGCCCTACACGCGCGCACACTAGCGCAAACAGTCGTAAAAGTCTACCAACATGCTCCCACATGCTCAGTCTGCCTTACACGCGCGCACACTGTCCTACCCACGCCTCATGGCGCGCACACATGCGCATGCACACTTTATTTGGAGCTGACATGGCTCCATTGTGATTTTTGCTGAAACTTACTCAGTTGTCAACTGTACATTTCTGCAGCTAAAACGGCTCTTACACGGGCTACTTTCTGCTTCGTGGATCACTACTCTACCTCATTTGCATGCCTTTCAGCTGCAAGTGAGGTATTTAGCATATCCACGCCCAGTCCGTGTAAGAGATATTTTAGCTGGTCTCTTACACGGAGTTTCGGGCTGTTCCTGGATCGCGAGGCTTGCATGGAGTCTTACACATCTCTTACACTCCGTGCATGCCTTCTTGAATCCTGCCCATTGTAACTCAATTTGTTCCTTAATTCTCTTATACATATGTAAATTTCATAAATCAAAAATCTTGTAATTATGTACATATCCAAATCAAGAAAACTAAATAATTATCAGGTGGGGCATATGCTGTTATGCAAGTATTATTGCATCTAGGCTAATTTTTGAGATGCTTAGATTCCATTGTACATATAATTTGCCATGTATATATACATTTCATCCACTGTGTGTTCAATATTTTATTCCTATGGCCTTTATCTTACAAGCTAAATGTAACACCTGCTTTTTCTTCGCAAATATAATCATCTGAGTTTCATGTTCAGTTTTTACACCATGCATATACTGTTTTTTATTGCTTGTTTGAACCTGGGTTACATCTTAAAAGAGCCAAATGACTAGCCCACTTAATCTGTCATCAAAATAAATAAAATAATGAGTAAATGAATGTCAGCTTGTGTGCTTCATTATGGGACCAATTAACGGCATTCTGTACAATGCAGAAGGGAGTCATCAGCCTTGGTTGAATAGACTACCACTATCACCAACTATTGGAAAATGTTAATAATCTATATTGATATATTGTTTATATGTCCTAAACGGCACTTCAGATAAAATCCTATAGATGAATATACAAACAATAGGTTCTCATGAGAGATCTATTCATGTATAAACAGACTTTGAAGATCACACTTTTTCTGAATGTGAGAATTATGCACAATTTCAGGGTATTTTGCTGACAGTACCAGAATGATACTGTTTGTCCTACACATAATAGCATAGGGATTGTCATCCTTTAGTGCTGATATACCTTTCAACCCCTTCTTCAAACATAGCTGTTAGGTCAGTGTGGGTGCAGCCAATAAGACCATGTATTCTTGAAAAGCTTGTTGCATTGTAGAATTATATCACAACTCTCTGGATCTCTGCTGGTTTTGCCAGGAACCTGATATGGTTTTCAGCAACAGTGTAAATGACAGTCAATAATCTGCTTAGAATTTGGGACACTGTCATGAGTTTTTGTCAGCACTTTATGTCTGGCAGGAAATTGACAGGCAGCACAGGCAGCTAGTAACAACTGTTCCATCTTCGATTCAATTATCCGAGACATAGCACTTGTGAGATAAGTTTACACTTTTCTTACAGTACTTTCTGGCACACTCACTCAATGTCATCCTTATTAACCTTGGCTGTATGATATTTCAACACCCTGTTGCAAGGTTCTTCCACTGTACACAGTGTCAGTATCAAGCAAAGCTCATACATGTCTTCATTTGCATTGATGGGAGCAAACATGCTTTGAGAACAGCTGTGCTAATGTTCTGAACTTTGCTGAAGTGCCTCACACAAATTATAAATTCCTTTTCAATCAGTCCCATGGAGTGATTAAACCTAAAACATGAGGCTTTTTTGTTAACTTAAGCCATGAGGCTTTTTTATGAACAGCATCAAGCACTACATTTGCTGCAGTTGTAGAATCACTTGCACTAATCCAACTCACTGCCACACTGGCCACAAGCCTTCCTGCTGCCTAATGACTTCCCTGCACATTTGCAGGGTAGTTCACCTTCACTCTTAATAAAAGATATCCAACAACTTGCCCTTCAGAAGATATGCATTTTCATCTCTGTGCAGGAGTCTAGCTACATTTTATTAACATTTGATGACCGGAAAGTCCAGCTGGGCAGAAAGTCCATGGCCCGAGGAGAAAAACTCCAAAAGGATTACAAAAAATACAACTGGAAAAATATATAATAGAAAATAGACTACAAAATAATTGTAATTTTTAAAATGAGCATAGAACAGAGGCAGAAATTAAGGGAAATAGTATGATATTAAGAGCAGGAGATGATTTTATTTAAAGCAATATGGTGAGTGGAATAGGTGTACTATAAGGACATAAAATAAGCAACACTCAGCTTATGTTGTTGTTGTTTGTCTTTCGGCTTTTCCCAGTTAGGGGTTGTCACAGCGGAACTCTGGTCCGCTAATGATTGGAAGTTGGTTTTTATGGTGTCGAGTTGCCAGCCCGACACCCAACCTTCAATGAAGGCATGCCCATTCAATGCATGTCTTTTGAACACCCACTCATCTGCGGGGAGGACATGCAGACCACACAGAAGGCACTCCCAACCCAAGCCGAGAATCGAACGGGAGAACCTCTTGCTGTGAGGCAACAATGCTACCGTAGCATCACCGCGGAAGTTATGCAACACTCAGCTTATATAAAATAAAAATGGTATATCATCAGCTTATTTTCTAAGTAACAAACATGGAATTTATTTTTTTCTTCTGCCTCTGAAAACTTCTGTACCTCTTGTTGTAATTCAACTATGACCCCAACATATTTAGTCGTCTGTCCAAGTACTTCATAAAAATAAGACTTACTTTCCATTCAGCATCCTTAATTGACTACCAAAGTGTTACAGAGCTTGAGATAAAGGCATTAACCTACACACTGGACACACAGTGACTCATTTGGTTCATTTCATGCAGACAGATTTGTTCTTTTCCACAACCGTTTGTGGAAGAAATTTAAAACCAGAAGTGCAGATAGTTTTAATAACAGCATGATGTCAGGTGTTTAGCCAAATTTGCTTTTTCCTTCAACTTTTATATTATTAGGCACAATGTCTCATGTGTGTGTGTGTGTGTGTGTGTGTGTGTGTGTGTGTGTGTGTGTGTGTGTGTTTGTGTGTTGAAAAGTTTATCGAGTCTGATGTGCAGATCACTTGATGTGTGAGGTTAAAAAATGGCAAGTGCCGCAGGTTTGCACATTTAGCTATTTGCACAATAAGTGGGTAACAATTTGAAATGTCAGGAACTGCTAGAATGAGTCCAAAAATATGGAGACTGAATGTCCAAAAGCTCAGACTTACAGATATTAAATCCAAGATGCCATTTCTCAGAATATTAATTTTCTTAGAGGAATGGTGATATTGGAATCGGTATATATAAGTTTAGGGGGTGTGGGGGCTTGCCTCCCACATGGATGGGGTGCAGGGGACCTTGCCCCTCCCCCTTGAAAAAAGAAGCTTTAAGGAGAAGAGCAATTTTTAAGATTCACTCTTCTACATGTTTTCAGTCTTTTTTGTTTTGTTTTTTTTTTGTTTTTTTTTTGGCTGGTCGACACTCTGCATTTTGAGTGTCAGCATTTCCATAGGGAGACCAATAGGAGCCATTAGTGTAACATTTAAGGTATCTTCTGCATGCCATACTTTGTATAAGTCCACTAGACAGTGGTTAAGAGTCGTAGCATAGATAGGTAAGTGTGCTTTCTGTACAGCAGAGCAGTATTGGTGTTTTACTCTGGGTCCTTAATTTCCTCATCATTGTCATAGTTTACCATCATTCTCCACCTTTATGCAATGTGCTACCAGAGTGGCAAACTCCACTGTGGCCACATATTCTGCAGAAGATTGTAGCCCAGGAGCATCCACACTGTCTTTTCTAGTAAATAGTGGATTGCACCTCTGAGTACCTGAGGCATCTGACAATTCCCTTAGAATGTCAAACTGATCCTTCATTACTGCACATGTGTGGCTTTGAGAAAAGTCTTAAATATCTTAAGTGAAACAGTGGAGTGCCTTGAGTATGAGTCATCCAACAAATTTATATGGGATGTGCGGCTTCAGCTGTTAAGTAATTGAGAATATCTCTTACTTTTGTGTATCCTGTGGCCTCTGTCCATGTAATATGTTTCTTTTGCCTTACTGATGTCTTTTGCAGCACCGAAACTTACATCCATAATATCACTGTAAATAATCTGTCAGTGTAAATGCAAAACAGGGAACTCAGGTCTCAAGGCGCAATAGTAATGACAACATGTATATTCTCCACTATCTTGCAGCTATGAGAGTAAAAAAACTTCAAATTCATATATGCCACCCCCTCATTACTTACTGGAGTTAACAGCTGAAAGAATTTCCCCCATCAACATCAGTCATACCTGCACCATTGTGAAAACCTGTAGACCGATTCAAAATTCCTGAGTGAATATAAGGTTTTCTCCTCTGTGACACAGCAAGCACGAGGACTGAATGATATCTTTTTAAAGACTGTAAAATACTTTGCTTATTTCCTGTAGGCCTTCGTAATGGCACTGCAACTAGGATGTGAAGTGCAGTCCTAATCTTTATAAACTGCAGATGGACAAGTTATAAGCCATTTACATGGCATTTGCCACAGATGGTGTTCAGCATTCACAGAACTTCTTGCTAATAATCAAGGAGCTCTTAAATTATTGTAGCAGGCTTCAGGATAGCATAAAATGGCCACTGTCCAAGGGACTGACTGGATATGTGATACATAATCCAATTGCATATTTCTTTCTTCAGTCTTCAGGAAATATTGTGTTTGCGCTGTTACATCCTTTTTTTTGCTTTCCCTTTCCTGTGTGCACTAACATTTGATGGAAGAGTAGAGGAGAACAATGACTTCCTGGATCTTCTACATTTGAGTAGGGAATTGTCACACTCCAGTCATCCCTCAACAGACCAATAACAGAACAGAATGCCCCTTTTTATATGTACTTGGCTATGCATGTGACTTGCTTGAGTGACTACAGTGTTTCCTTGAAAAAAAAAATCAGTGGCATGTCCTCCTTGAGTTACCCTGACTGTGCTGTCAGTCTTTTCCATTTCTTACCAGCTATTGAGCAGGTATTTTTTTCTTCCCTACAGAACCTTGAAAGATCAAGCCCTCTGTAACCTTCCACACATTCACAAAACTAATACCACGTTAGACACTTGCTCCAGTGACACTGCATTACAAATTAGACCTGTTGGCAGAGTGTGTGCAGAGAATATGTATTTTATGGAATAAACTCTCCTTAGAGGTAAAGCAGAGTAACTCCATACCCTTTTTAAGTGGATCCTGGATGACTGGATGGGCAGTCATAAGTATAAACCTGGATTGGCCCCTCCAGCCCTTCTTGAATGGGGCTAAAACTAAGCCATTATCTGATATTAATTTGTATCCAGGTAAATTGGTGAGATTGTTTACTACACTATAAAAGTTCCACTGTATCATTAGCATACTGTGAACCTAAGAACCTATTCAGCTGTACTAACCGATGCAAACATATATACTATTCAGAACTATATGCAGCTTAAACATTACTTAGTTTTTGAACTACGTGTCTTTGACATACAGCCTTGCCATGTCATGTAATTCTACTCAAACCTGCATAAGCTTTGTTTGAAATTCTGCTCACAGAAGGTGAAGAATTCCATATATGAAGGGGCTACAGAATTACATTTTTGAATAAGATCCTCTCTTTGAGATTTGTTCACAGAATCAACTTTTGTTGTTAGTGAGAAGGTAGGGTCACACAGACACAGAGTCACAAATTTGGTTGAAGGAACATGGGAAGTTTATATGTCTGTATGTCCTAAAACGTGTTCTCTTCATAAAATAAATGATGGACGGAGTGAATCTAGGAATGATCTTGTGCCAAATCAGTTTACATTATGCAATTATGCAGGTATCTGAATGTACACTCATAATCATAGTTCATATGATTCTAACTTGACTAAGACAACAGCTTGTCAAAAACATGAACCACAGTCTTGTGTTCATGCAGTGCAGGTACTGATCAATTATACCCTTGACAAACATTTATAAATGTGGAAAATATTTGATAAATAATTAAACATTATTAAATTGCTAAAACATCTAAGCTACAATGCAAGTAAAATCAAAATTTCAACTTTTTTTTTGTTGAACAAATAACTTTTATGTATGTATTAAAGGAGTTATTAATGTTTTACAGTCTTAATATTTGTCTATTTATGTATTTATATTTGGATGTGTTAATTCTTACTGAGCTCTTTTCTTTTTTCTTTTTGTCCACACCAACATCTTAAGCTCCCTATTTGTAAGTGCAAACAATATACATCTTAAGCTAAAACACTAAGGATTCACACAGTTTTAGCACTATAGTATGCCACTTTGCATATGCCATATTGTATGTGTTTTTATTTATAGAAACAATTTCATTATTCTTTTCCAAGCTACTTTTCTGGTTACTCCACAACATTATGAGTTTTAAGTCTATAAATGCAAAAATATTGCTTGTCTGTTTTATGAAAGAAATACTCTGATTGCAGCACTGGAGTTAGGAAAGGCATTTATAAACTACATTTTGAGCAAGAAAATGTGGTCCTTTGAACTGCAGTTGAGGTACATTTTTCTCTGGCAGTGTTGGCAGAAGTTCAAATATTTCAATGACTAGTATAATTCTTATAATACAGAAATCCATACATTACCTGTGTTTCATGTTTTCTAGAATGCTAGTAAATATGTTTCCATGGTAACAAGTGTGCAGGTGATTGCAGTACTAACAATAGGGTGTAGACATCACTAGATCTATTGAAATGTCCAGGCAGAATACTGCAGTACCTTTGCTCATAATGAAATTGCATAGCAAAGTACTGAGCAAATATATAACAGTTCATTATATTATTATTATTATTATTTCAGAAAATTTCAGTTCAGGAGTAAATATGGATACTAGTTGTCAGACATCACATTTTTTTTTTGAAAAAGCATTGAGAAGCTTCACTCGCTTATAGACACACCAGGGCGAATCCTGATTTATTTACATTGGTATACATAGTGTCTGCATAGCATTAGCATAAAAACACATAAACATTGTATATGCAACATGGCATACTATAGTGTTAAAACTGTATTAAACACCAGTGTTTTGGCCAGATTCTATTCTGTCTTTCAAAGATAGTATATCTTAGAAATGTTGTCAGAGGTGAGATTGACACCTTAAATGGAATATTGCTTATCATATCTATTATATGAATAATTACTATTCCATATCTCAGGGGGATTAATTCAAGAATCACTAAGGTGTGTGATTGAAGTATAAAAAGAGTAACTAATATCTAAGTGTGTGCTCATTTTGTCTGGTTTTAGTAATGAAGGCATCTCATCTGGCATGCACTCTCTGAACACATGTTGCATTTACTCATATGCCTTTTGACAGCTGTCACTTGAGAATAGTATTTCTCACCAGACTGATATATAGCTCACTCTATCACTGTAAGAAATTGATGTTCACATCTACTGTTTTTTTATCTTTCTGCATTAACATCAGTTAAAATTTATCTTTTCAACAAACAATATTCAAAGAAAGGGTCAAAATTTTTATCTAAAACTAATCACTGCCTCTGACAGTAATTACTGTCTATTGTGCTTTATCACCTGAGGCATCCACAGAAGCTAATGGAGAACTTCAAAAGAAAGAGAAATGTCTATTCATATCATTAAACCAATACGTAATCAAACCTCTTCTGAAGTAGAAAGGTCTTGAGAAGAAATGAGACGGCTTTCAATACACAAAGTACAGAGTATTAACTTAGAATTGAAATAGAAGACATTTTTGTTTAAATATGCATAAGTGGGTGTGTGTGTGTGTTTGTGTGTGTGTATGTGTGTGTGTATGTGTGCTTTCAGAGGACATGTAATAATTAGAAAGGATTGCCATGCAATGTAAGCACTGTAAAACAAACTCTTTAAAGAGAGCAAAATATTTTTTTTCTAGCATGTTCTATTAAATATTTCCAGTGGAGAAAGACTACAGCTACAGGATGAGTATCACCGGTATGAAAAAATTGGCAAAGAAAAGTCCTTATTAGTCCAGATAAAGTGTGTTAGTGTTTTATTAGAATGTCATTTTTGGAGGGATAATAAATATATGTGTATAAATATATGTACATACATAGACCTTTAACGTTTTTCTCTCTCTCTCTCTCTGTCTCTACCTTTCTCTCTTTCTCACTCTCTGTATATATAGATGTAGGGCACTGGTTGTATAACCACAATGTCCATGACCAGAAAACTGGCATAGTTAACTGAAATAAATGACAAACCAGACTATTGTAATGCTCAGTAAACCAACAAAAAACAATGTAAAAACTACAAAAAATGGGACTGAGCACCATGATGGAAAGTATAAAATTTAGTGATAAATTAAAAAAAAGAAACAGATTACCACACAAGCTTCTTTGGGTTTAAATAAGATCTGATAATGCATGCTTCAATTCATAGGTTCATAAGTTGGTACTAGGCTATTGGCCCTGGGGCCTATACAAGCTTAGCCATAACAATCCCCTGGATATTTCTTCCCACAATATTTACTTCCCTGGACCCCTGTCTAGCAGGGTGACTGACATGATCCCCGGGGTGAATTTCCTATCTCCCATCCAATCATCAAGGTTCCTTTTGAAGAGGGCCAAGGAGGCGCTTTGCTTGACACGTATGGGCAGTCTATTCCAGAGTATGGGGAGTCTCTGAGTAAGGAACCTATCCCTCCAGCATGTTTTGTTCATTGTGATGACAAGGTTTAGATCCTTGGAGCATGTGGCTGTGAGGGATTGGGATTTCTTTAAGTGGAGCATGTCCAACAGCTCAGGGTTTGACATGGCCTTGTATGTTAAGCAGAGATTGCCTCTGAGTAGACAATATACCACAGAGTATAGCTGGAGTTTTTTTAGACGGTCAGCATATGGCATCTGCTTTAGGCCTGTGATTCTTTTAGTGAGGTATTTCTGCGGCCTTTCCAGCTGTGGCGGATGTCGGGTGAGGTACATGCCAAATGGTCATTATACTCTATAATGGGTCTAATGAGGGATGAGTACAGTGGGACAATGACCTCTTTTTTTCTGGATGAAAAGCCCTTAGTGATGAGGTGTGCCACATAGAAGGATTTCCTGATTGTTGTGGCGATGTGGTTATCGAAGGTAAGACCACTGTCCACCTGTGTCCCTAAGTCTCTCATCACACTTTCGGTGTTTAGTGTACTGCCACCTATGTGGTAATTCATGGGTACATGTTTTTTCCCAAAGGGGATAACTATACATTTCCTGGCATTAAGCTAGAGCCCATTGCTCTGGCACCAAGCATCTGTTTCTGTAAGACCCTTTTGTAGAATATCCACATAATTTGGGGATTCAATAATGGCTCCCAGTTTGCAGTCATCTGTGAACTTTGTTAGCCAGGGTCCTTTAATGTTGGCCTGTACTTCAGAGAAGTAGATGCCAAACAAGAGCTGTTCCAGGATTGAACACTGAGGTACTCTACTTGTCACTTGTCTGGATCTGGATTTGGAGTCGGCTACTTTTACAGTCTGGGTTCTGTCAGTAAGCCAGTTGGCAACCCATTGAGTGATGTAGGGATTTATGCCCAGCTTAGTAAGTTTATCTATGATTCCAGAGTGGGTGATGGTGTCGAAGGTCTTGCCGAGGTCCATATAGGCTGTGTGGACCACCTTACCCTCATCCACAGCTCTGGAGACTGATTTGAAGAAATCAATCAGGTTCAAGAGACAAGATCAGCCCTTCACAAACCCAAACTGGGTGAGGTCCAGTGTTTGAAGGTTGCCAATGTCTTTGTTTATAAGTTCCATGATAATGTGTTTCATGCCGTTGCAGATCAGGCTCAGCAGACTGACGGGATGGTAGTTCCGAGGATCCAATGTGGATCCCCCTTATGGAGTGGGATAACTGTAGCTGTGCACCACTCAGTGGGCACAAAGCCTGAGGTGAAGCTATGATTAAACATGACACTTAGGTGAGGTGCCAGTTCATTTTGTAGTTCATGTAGTACACAACCCGGGATGTCATCTGGTCCCATGGATGCTGTATTCTTAGCTTTGGAGAGTGCGGTTTCTACCTGTGTGGCCATGATTACCAGAATTTGGCAATCTTTTGGTATTGAGATGGGGCCTTTAGGGGGTGAGAGGTGGGTGAAGTTGGCACTAAATCCATTTGCCAGGATATTGGCAATATCCTTGGGACCAGTATATTTAATACCATTCTGTTGTAGCTCAGAGAAGATCTGAACATTGCCATTTAGATTCTTGACATAACTATAGAATGCCTTGTGGTTGTCTTTGGAATCTTTGGCAATTTTATTTTCGTAACTAGCTTTTGAGGATTTTATGAGGGATCTCAGTTTCTTACTGAGGCTGGTAAGGGAGGTTTTTGCATCCTGGCATTTTCTTCTTTTCTGCAGCAGTTTCTTCCTTCTGTTGTATAGTTTGTTTATGGCAGGGGACCACCAGATTGGCTTCCTTTTTTGGAGGAAAGCATCTTGGTTTTATTTGGGATGGCACGATCATGCACAAGTGGATGTGCTCGTACAATGCCTTAGTGTAGGATTCAGCAGTCGAACTTTCAGATCCCGTCTGCATGGGTGCCATAAAGTTTGTCACTTCTGACTTGAGTAGCATGAAGTTGGCTTTGGAGAAGTTTTTTATGGAGGTTTCCTTACTGGGGGGTGGGATGTGGATGTCAAGGTTGATTTGCTTATGGTCAGACCTGACCAATGAGGGGGTGACCACTTGTGTGGAGCATCTTTCTCCCATGTTGGTAATGACCAGGTCTAGGATATTGGAGCCCCTGGTGGGACAATGGATTAGTTGATCCAGGGCGTTGGAATTTATGAATTCCAAGAACTGTTGGGAAAAGGTGTTGGTACCCAAGTAGTTTTCCCAGTTAATGGAAGGGTAGTTGAAATCACACAGTATTAGGGTGTTTGGTTGTATCTTAATATTTTCCAGTATGTTTAGAAAGGTGTACTGAGAAGCTTGGGGCACAGTGGGAGATCTGTAGCAAGCTACAGTTTGGATTGTAGTCTTACCTAGTGTTAGTTGTACCTGGAGAATTTCAGATGCATTGTGTTGGGCAACTAGCCTGGAGGTGTGAATATCCTTGGTGAATATGGACACTCCTCCACCTTTAGTGTTTCAGTCTTGGTTTGGTGGCCGAAAAGTGTGGTAAGAGTTGTAGCCTGGTATTGCAGGGGTGCTCTCTGAAGCCTTGAACCAGGTCTCAGTTACTGCACAGATATCGATGTTTTCCATTTTTAGGAGTGCCTCTATAGAGCGCATTTTAAGGTTTAGACTTCTAGCACTGAGTAGCATTGCCTTCAGATTTTGCATGCTTGTATCTGTTACGGTGGTGGTTTTGTCCTTTGAACCTTTGCCTACAAAAGGCACTATAGGGGTGGCAAGATCTTTAGTCAGTAACCTGAATCCCAGGGGTGACAGGTGCAGACCATCTCTGGCAAAACATCGTGGTTTGTCGATCATGTCTTCCTAGGCAGACAGATACTGGATCCTCTTTGAATGACACCAGAAGCTTAGCCAGTTGTTGAAGTCAATTATTTGTCCTTATACTGTGATATCATTCTGGGTGAAGGCAGGATGCTATTCAGGGCTAGGGTCATACCTGCCTGGGCCACATGATCCAAGAGCTCTTCCATGTCTCTTTTCATGTAGTCCAGGGAGGTATGTCTCAAGTCATTCTATCCAACATGGACAATGACAGAGTCATATTTGTACTTGTTGTGGAGTGACTTGAGTGGATGCGTTATGTGGTGGATCCTGGCACTCGACAGGCAGCTGACTTTAATTTTTCTCCTTGTTCAGCCAAGTGAGTGGGACATCAGTGTGCCTGACTATAGAGTCACCTATGACTAAAGTGTTGCATACATTGTCTTGCCTTAGGGGCTGTTGTTGGGTGGCACATTGGTGTTGTGAGCTATGTGCCACTTTGATTGTGATGGGGTTTGTTTGCGTTTCAGCTTCGGAAGTCCTTGTTGCTTGGGCAGGTTAATGTTAAGGGCCTCTGTATATGTGGGTTTAGTATTGATATGTGTGGGTGTTGATGGTGAGGGTTTTGAAGGGCTATATGTTGCTTGAGGTGTAGTGCAGATGCTAACCTTCTCCTCTTGACTGCCTAGCACAATCTTGGCTGGAGAGAGCTTTGCTTCCAATTTGGCTATGCAAGTGCATCTCTTGCAGGTTGTAGTGTTGGGAGGTAGGAGGAGAGGGCTGTCTGTATACATGAGGCAGTTGCCACATTGCCCCAGTATGCCCAGATTCACCAGGTGGACAGGAGAAATCACTGGAAGCTGACCCTTGGACATGCCTGTTTAGGTGCTTTTTTTGTAAAGTACAAGAACTGTTTTCCTTTACCTTTGCAAGGTACTTTGCAATTATAGATTGTTTAGTGCCTACAATTAATTTCTCCTTACTGACAAGGAGAGTTTAGTACTTGCATCAGTTTCAGGCTTTCTAGTGCTTTCCAGCAGGTTCTAGAGCAAGTGCTTGTCACAGGGGGTTCAGATTTTAGTGCTACTACTGAGAAAACAGCTAGTTCTAAGGAAATATTTGAAGAGCAGACTTTCTGGCACCTGGAATAGTTTAACCGTAGCCCTGCGGTGCTGCACGATGCAAAAAATGCACAAACGCATGCGTTTTTAAGCCAGAAAATTGAAAGGGATAGAAATCAGCCCAAAAAGGCTAATAAAATTACAATTTCAGACCTGGAAACCACTCCTCTTGTGTTAGATAGGCAGTACAATGCTCACCACTCCCACTGGTAAGCAGTAGGACTTCCCTCTACCACAGCAAGGTCTACATAGTTCTGAACACAGAAAATAAGGTCCTGAAACATGCAAAGCCTGGGATCTAGGCTATACTGGCTAGGAAAGGTGGGAAACGAGCAAACAAGATCGTTTTTTTTTTTTTTGGCTAAAACAGGCTAAACAATGCAATAATACAGTAAATAAACACAGAAAAGGCTAACACACTTGACTGTGTAGTCCTAAACAGTAAATGCAATTAAAACTCTACAAAATTAGCAATTTAAAACTTTTTAAATGAAGAAAGGCAAGTGCACAACTGCAAAACGATTTAAGAGGCAGTAATACAGTAGAATAAGTAGCTAGTTTACATATACAGAGAAGTCTATATATACAGAAAAGCAGTTAAAACACACTTAAACAATTCAGATGCAGTGCAACCTACAGCACTTGAGTTGTATCAATATTAAGGCAAATACCATTTAAATAAATGCACTAAAATATACTCTATATTGCCAAAATGTGTGAGAAGCGCAGTCAGAACACAAGGAGATTTAGGCATTTTTTATTTTTTTTTTAAAGAAAGGGAGAAAGAAGGAACATAAGGCCTTCTCAGATGTTCTCTCTGTATTAGGTAGAATGAGCTAATGACACTAGACTGGGAGGAGTGTCCCAGATCAAATTTACAGTAGGGGCGGGCAACTGCAAAGCCACCAAGTATAACAACAAGACACCAACAGGGAAGGAGGGTGGGGACCAATACTAAAGCTATTAGCCTACACTCTTTTAGACAGTAAACACTACAGAAATCTTTATGACAGCAGTGAGCCACAAAATGAAAGCTTTTAAACAGATAAAGGAGCAAAAGAGACTCTGCAGAATGCTTTTAACTGCAAACAAATCAGTTACCAGTGCAGATTAGTTAATAGCAATAAAATACAGTAAAACATATGCAGCAGGCAATAAAAAGTGCTATATATAAATTGCTAGAAGCAATAACCAGTATAGATAAGCCAAAAAAGGATACTTATCTCAGATCAGAGTTGTAGTCAATGTCCCTCCTCCACTCTGCTCAGTGTGTGTAGACAGAAATCCTCTCAAAGTTAGGGCTTAAATACCAGAAGCTACAACCTTAGACAACTTTTTTAAAAAAAAAAGCACAAAAGAACCAGCCCCCACTAGCCAGCAGCCAATCAACACAATCCTGTCACGAAGGTAAAGAAAGGCTTCTGCTAATTCAAGATGGCCTACTCATGTGCTCAGAACAATCACTGCAAAAACAAACAGGCCCAGAGCCAGCAAATCAGAGTTGTAGTCAATGTCCCTCCTTCACTCTGCTCAGTGTGTAACACATAACATTGACACGTTTTGATCATACCCTTAGGATTACTCTGGAGCAGACTAAACCAAAAGCAACTTATTTTGCAGGGGGACAAGCTCCCCTGTTCTCATAAACACCCACTTCTATACATACTAACTCTGAGATTGCACACTCCCTGAGGAAATGGAATATTCCCCTACCTGAGGATTGTCGATCTAGCACACTTGTCAACTATCCTTTTCAGTTGACCAAACAGATGTTGACTTTGTGATCTTTTGATCATTTGATCATTCTATCATATGTACATATATTGATCTACTTTATATTGTCGAAAAACGACTTATGTGAAATTCACAATTTTGAAATCACTTTGCTGAAACAGCATGTTATTGTACACCCAGAACATCATAATTTCACCCTGGGAAACGCACCACTGGGCCACCAAGGTTAACTTTGCCCTTTTCTCCACTATAGTGTGATCTTGTAGTTGGTATATTTAGTTAAAGGGAGTGTAGGGGGTATGGGGTGACGCCCTCCCCCCACAAGGGTGAGTTTGATTTGCTTTGGTTTGTTTTTAATGTGTTGGTGGACAAGTGGCTCATTTCCCAGTGTGAAATTGCAATGTTCCGGGTGCAGGATAACATGCTAGTTCAGCAAAGTGGTCTCGATGTTGTGAATTTTGTGTAAGTCGCTTTTCAGCAATATAAAGTAGAGCCACACAATCACACACACACACACACACACACACACACACACACACACACACACACACACACACACACACACACATATATGTATGTGTGTGTGTGTGTGTGTGTGTGTGTGGGACTGTAGAATGTGTGTGTGTGTTTGCTTTTGTTTTCTGTTTGTGTGATCTCGGAGTTAGTATATATAAGTAGGAGGTGTAGGGGGCGCAGCCCCCCACATGGGGGGTATAGGGGTGCTTGCCCCCTTGCTTATTAGTGATGTAGGTTTGTGGATGTGTGTTGTTTTGTTTGTTTATTTTGTGGTGTGTGTGTTATGGTATATGTGTGGTCCGGTGTTTGCTGTGTTTTCAGTGTTTTAAATTTGGGCTTTTTGTGTTGTGTGGATTCGATTTCATGGTCTCGAAAAACTGAAATTCGAGATTTCAGTCTTGCAAGATTATGAAGTGAATCTATATATATGTATATATATATATATATATATATATATATATATATATATATATATATATAAATACACACACGCACACACACACACACATACACACACATACACGCAAGGGGCAGTCATTGAATCCGCAAGTTACATAGTCATCCTGTAGGACAATTTGTCCCAGATACATAACAGATGCATTATGGATTGAAATGAAATGCCAAAAAATGCATTATTGTATTGTTCAGGAAATTATCTACACCAGGGAACTACCACGTTGACAATACACCCCTAAGAGTTGACCTAGTTGTTTGGGATTTGGGAAGTTTTGTGGACAGTAAGTTTTGACCAACATGTGTATATCGTTTTAAGAAAGTTATTCTATATTGCACATCTTATAGACAAAGGGATTATGTCTAGATCTAGGGATGTCATTGCCCCCCCATACTCAGACCTCATATAGCCAGTCATTGAGTATAATGCCCTCTCTGGCATACATCTGTCCAGACACATACAGCACCTCGAACACTCACAGAGATACCTTACTTAAAAGATATAAGGTCTAAAGAACATGTTCTACATGGACTGACTCAGAGCCCTGTCACTGTACTCGGTATCCTACACACTGCTAAAAGGTAGCCTGTGTCAGGCATACAAGGCATCCTCTGACCCATTGCTGATGGATTTACTGCGCATCAATTAAGTCATGAGGTATCAGCAATACTCAGGCTAGGGATCTAAACCTCTTCTCAACATCAACAGAATGGTTTGGAGGGACAGGTATATGTCACAGAGGATACTACTGCTGCTGTGGAACAGGCTCCCCATCATCCTTGTCCATATTCAAGCAGAATTTAAATCTATGGATGGGAAACAGAAAATTTATCCCAGGACTGCCACCATAGTGCTAATGGACAGAGGCAGCTGCTAAATGCTTTATCTCATGCTCAGGTTCCATCAAAGTATTTATGGTGTGATCAAAGTTATTCACATTAGGGTTAATATGTAATTATTGACCATGGGATGGGTAAGTCTACTCTATATCTAAATAGGATTGGTTATTTTGAACACAAAAAGGGAAAATGGCTAGGCTTAAAATAGCCTTGCAAGGGCAGCTAGCCGGTTACTTGCACATGAGCCTAGATATACATGCATATGTATGTATCATACAAACATACTTACAAAAAGTCTGACAGAAGAAAAAAGTATTCACACATTTTCTCACCTTTTCTACTTAGTATGAAACTAGCTCATTTAGTCTGCAGAGTCTGTTCTCAGATAGGTCAATATGTGTATTAGGTAGAATTTATATTGTGCTACGTAAAGATTATTGTTTAATAGAGCAAACTATTGCAGGGGAATTGTGTATAAAATGAGTGGGCTAAGCCATAATTTTCAGGAAGCTATTTAACCATAGTGATGATTGACAGCATGCTTAGGAAGGATTATAGTAGATATTTCATGAGGACTGAAAGGAAAATAATTCCTCACGATGAGGACCAACTTCATTGTTATGTAAGAGTTGGGTATTTTCTCACATGATCTGGAGCCTGTTAAAAGAGATCCAAGAGGGCCACTGCTAAAATCTTTGTGTGTGTGTGTGTGTGTGTGTGTGTGTGTGTGTGTGTGTGTGTGTGTGTGTGTGTGTTTTTGTGTTTGTGTGTCCACAAGTGTAGGCATTGCCGTAGCATAGACAAGAAGCTAAAACTACAATCTGGTAAAGTTCCTTGAAAAATGAAGACTCTTCTTAGAAATTGTATAAAAATACTGTGCAGATAATGGTGTGAGACTGAAGAAACTGCAGTGCAAAGTTGGGCAATATATTTCATGTAAATCAAGACAATAAAGTTCTGTTTTTTTTTTTAAATTGCTGGACCCCAGTGTGTTCAAAAATATAACTATATATCAATAAGTAACTGGCACTATATATATATGTGGATTGATACAGATATACATATATATATATATATATATATATATATATATATATATATATGTATATATATGGGTCTACCTGACATTGCTGACACTCCTGAATGCTGACAACCATATAGCCGACACAATATGACTGAAATTTGGAATGCCAACAATGTGGAACCAGCATCTTACTATAGTGCAGAATGGAAAGATTTTTATTCCTGCATTGTAGTGCGATCTCGGAGTTGGTATATTAAAGTTATGGGTGGTGTGGGAGGTGGGTGCAGGGGGGCTCTGCTAGGAATTGAAAGGAAATTTTATTTTCCTTTTACATGGTCTACTTACAGTGTTGAGATTTCGGATGTCGGTCATATGATGCAGCCAAATGGTTGTCGGCATTCTGAAATTTCTGCATTGTGAAGTAGATCCATATATATATATATATATATATATATATATATATATATATATATATATATATATATATATATATATATATATATATATATATATATATATATATATATACAGAGAGAGAGAGAGAGATGCAGATACATACATACATACATATATATATCTGTCTGTCTATATTATATGTATAGCTGCAATGCAGTTCATCATGTGCACAAATTGCCACAAGGTACAAGTGTTGTCAGTGCCTGTCAAATAGAATACTTTGTTGACTGTAGCACATTATGTGGTAATATTTTTGGTTCACAATTGTATGACTGTGTAATTGAAATGTAGGCATCCTTCAGTCCCAAAAGATCATAGGTTTGTGCCTCTATTGGACTGATTTGAGCAGCTTCTTCTTGGCTGTGCAGTCCAATCTGGGGGTGGCAGTCCTTTCCACATTCTAAGCTACAGTAGGCAGATGCCAGTTTAGTATTATGGGTACGGATCTTCCTGAGGGCTCTCTTACCCTCTGCTCTCCTTGCCAAGGTGGTTTCATACATAGTGAGAGCTTCCTTCACTTCCTGGTTTCAGGCAATGTTGTCCAAGGTGAGAGAATATCAGATTCTCATGCTGATGGAAAGACAGCTGTGGTCACACTTGTATATGTCCTTGTAGTGGAATTTGAGTTGCCCTTTCAGTCTCTTTACAGACACCATCTCTCTAAAAAGGAGGTCTTATATAAGTAGATTAGTTAGAAGAAATCCTGCACAGGGGGTGGGGTGGATGGGTCAGAAAATCTTACATAAGTGCATATGTACGTTTAGTGTTTATTTATTTTATTTATTTATCAGGCATTTGATTACAGGGAATGTCCAACTGTGTAGGACCCCATTTTCAGCAGAGGCCAGCGGAGAAAAGCTTGAAAGTATTACAAAGCATTTTAAGAACAATAATTTTACTATCTTCAAAACTAATAAAAGCACATCTACAGTTTAAATAATTATACCAAATTAGACATAATATGAAAACATTGGTTAAGAATATATGATGAAGATTTAATATTTAGAGAAATTTTAGCCAGTTTATAGAGAAACTAATAGTAAGTTGCAATATGAAGTGATAAAAAGCAGACTTATGGTATATTTAGAGAGAAAGTAAGGTGAGAGAAATTAATAGCAGTAAGGAAGCATTCACATTTATTGATATAATTTAACCTGGTGTTTAGCAAGAACAGAGCCAGCTTTTGACTAGGAAGACTTTCAGAGTGGTTTTGAAGGAAGGGTATGGACTTGATAGATACAGGTAAGGAATTCTAGGCTTTAGCAACATGGTATGGTATGACCACAGATCATGCCCAGCAGATTTGATAGATTTGGAAACAGACAGAGGGTTTTGGTCATTGGAATATAATGACCAATTGGGAACATAGTTGTATCTTCTTCCAGCTTTTCCTGGTTAGGGGTCACCACAGCGGATCACCTGTCCACTCATGACTGGCAGTGGAGTATTACAGTGTCATGTTGCCAGCCCAGCTCCCAACTTACCACATAAGGCACATACACACACACACACACACACACACACACACACACACACACACACACACACACACACACACACACACACACACGCCTAGGGCCAGTGTAGAGTGTCCAATCCATTTCAGCATGTCTTTGGGATGAAACCAGAGCACCCAGAGGAAACCCATGGGACCACAGGGAGGACATGCAGACTCCACACAGAGGGCACCCCATCCAAGGATCGAACCGGAGAACCTCTTGCTGTGAGGTGGCAATGTTAACCGCTGCACCACTGTGGCTGCCCTGGGATCATAGTTGTATAAGAATGTTATTTAGATCTGGACAAGGAGATGGAAGCTAGGTAATTTTACATGTGGTAAGAAGCTGTGAATATCTTAGTTGATGGAGTATTTCTAAACAGTTTAGGCTTTTTTTAGTGTTATGCAGTGGTGGGTTTTGAAAGGGGTATTTGCTGCAAATTTAGCAGCTTTATTGTAGCATTGATTGAGTTTTGATTTTTGTGATTCCTCAGGGTTAGTAAGGATGGGAGCGCCTTAAAGAAGTGTGGGGAGGACAAAAACAGTGACAATTGTACTTGATGCAAGGTAGTGTAATGTCCTAGGGAGAAAATTAGTGAAATATGGCATTCTATGTAAGAAAATTGTGTGTATTTTAGTGTGTTTTCCAAAGTTGATTTTAGTTGTATAGGCAACAGTATGTGTGCTTCGGTTTTGCCACTGCAGTGTGTTTAAACTTAAGGGGATGTTAAGATGTCATGGCTGATGTATGACTAGTGATGGCAGTTTATTCTAGTGTTCACTAAATTAAATTGTTTATGTTTACTCTACATTTTGGGTGTACTGTTTATGAGAAGGTGACAAACTGAAGGCATTCCTGTGTCTTCGGTAGTATTATAAATGGTGTGGGTGACATAATGAGCAGCCCTAGTAGTGTAGCAATAGCAGATGGAATCGGGTCTATGACATGGCATCGAAAAGTCCTTTCATCGAATGGCTTTATAATCGAAAATTGTGTTAACAGAAGTCATATTTGTGAGATCTCAGTACAGTGAAGATTGGAAAATTTGCCCTTCCCTCACTGTAGTGTGATCTCAGAGTTGGTATATATATTTAGTGGGGGGTGTGGTGGATGCAGCCCCCCACAAAATCGACTTCTATTAACGCAATTTTCAATTATTAAGGCATTCAATAAAAGGCCTTTTCGATGCCGTGTCATAGACCCGATGGAATCATGCTTGGTTTGCTCTGTGATCAGTGGTGATTTATCTTCTCTTTTCAGCAAGTTGTTTAATCACTGGGTTGCCTGTTAAGATCAGTATCAACTTAGTTTGTAGTTGACAATATACACAGACAATTGCCAATACAGCAAACCTAAGGTACTGCTCTAGGTAAAGACTATTATGCTGGCATGAATTGATGGGCAACTAAAGGTATATCTGTGCTATAAAAATCTAATGCTGAAACCAAGTAAATCTTGTAGATTATAATAGTACCACACTCCACTTGGCCAATGAAAAAATAGGAACACCAAGCTCCACACAAACACTTTATTAAAACAATAAACGCAAAAAACAATCTCCTCTAGTGCCTCGGCTGCTATGAGCCTTTGCAGACTATACTTCTTTCCTATATCAAACACCTTATATATGTTAAATTAACATTGATTAAACAATAATTCAGTTAAAACAATTACAATTTTCTCTATACAGAAAAATGCTTTTAAAGACATCTCACATAAAATATTTCCAGTTAAGTTCGCTATTAACCCCCCAGGCAATGCCCTGTATTTTAAAATAAAAATAGATTATTTTTGCCTTTATTTATATTTAATGCCTTCCAGTGCACTGAACTCATCATTCAGCTGTACTAGGACTGTGGCTTGTAGCCCTTCAGGCTTTCCATTGTGACATAAATGAAAATGTTCTGCTACAGGGCTAAACTGATTATTTTTCTTGATATCCCTTACATGTTCTTTAAGTCTAATTAAAAAAAAAAGCAGGCAAGGGTCTTCTCCAAAAACTTTTATAAATTCACAAATATAAATCTAGCACTTTCATACACAACCAGTGTGTGAACTTCATCAAACAAAAAATAAAAGCACACAATCCAGCTTTAAAGCATAGACCTAATCATGACATCATCAAACCCTATTCATACTTAAAGAGCCAGTAAATACTATTAACTAAAACATTATAAAGTATGATTACTACAAGGTACATGAAACCCCAATGTATAACAACACTAAAAACACATACATTGTATATGTGTGAAATTACAAATTACCTCTCCATAGATTTCAATGTCAAGATACTTTTTAAAGAACATTGGTTGTTCAATCTTGGATAAACAAATGCGTTTAATCTAAATTGCCAGGAAATTTCTCCTTCCTCTAAACGAAGTGGCCAAGGGCTGCCTCTAATATCTTTCTTAACATGATCAATAGCTAAATAGAGGAAATGGTGTCCAACATTTTCAAGGACATGTTTGGCCAAAGCATTAGTAATGTTCTGTTTATTAATATTATATTGGTGTTCATATACTCTTTGTTTTAAATGCCTCTTGGTTTTCCCAATATAAAAACCAGGGCAAAGTTGACATTTAGCAAGATAAATCATATCAACACTGTCACGATTATATTTATCCCTGATTTTAAAGATACTACCATTAATAAAAAATGAATTGGAAACTCCCATATACTTACAAAAATTACACCTGTCACAATTTTTCCATTCAAGCATTTGAGGGACGGCTATGTGACTTTTTCTCCAAAATATTCTTCAGGTTCCTACCTTATTTAAAAATAATCCCTGGTTTATTTGTTAACCTCTGTCTAATCAATGGATCATCTAATAAAATTGCCCAATATTTAACCAAAATATCCCTTAAAGAATTAGCATCAAGGGAAAATAATGTGATACATTTTTAAGAATAATCATCCCTATCCATTATAATGGATAAGTTACAGGTTCTGGACTCCATGTTATGATCCAAACCATCAGAAATATCATTTGGTGATCCACTTAGACCACATCTCCCACTTAGAATTGATTTAAACCAGCCTGAATTTCCTAGTTGGTTTTGTCTTTAGTAGTTTCTTTAAGTCTAGTAGCAAAACTTATTTAGCTCTCCCCTGTATAGTATTGTTCACAAGGACACTTAAGTCCATAAACTATTCTTTCACTAATGCAGCTATGACCCCCTGTGTATCAAACATTCTTCCATTAATACTAGGGAAATTATTTACCACATAGCAACATACTGAACAAGCTCCACAAGGGAAGACCACAGGATTTTTAAGATTCACCCACCATATTTCACATGATGAGATGAATTTTTTGGATGTCACTATTAAAAAAGATCCCTTGGAATTCAAAGATGGCTGCCATGCTGTAAACACTGCTAAACTGCAGCTCTTCAATTAACCTGAGGAAAATCTCTGATCTGAGTGGGTATCAGGAGGTTTAAACATCAAATTGATGATAAAAAGTTGCATTTATACTTACCTAATCTAAAATCAGTTAAAAAAGTGGGAAAAAAAGTATTTATCCATCAGGATTACAAGTGATTACTTTGCTCTGAAGAGAGAAACAAACAAAGGACCATGTGCTTTCTTTATTCTGCCTTTCTGCTTGGGGAAAGAAAAATCTTGCAACAAGGAAGAACCATGGAAACAACTACTACTAAGACAAAGTTGTCAGAACTACAGTCACCAGTAAAGGATGGAACTGTGAAAAAACAAAGGATTACTAGACAGCAGGAACAACAGAAACCAGAAACTAGATCAAGGACTGATCAGCCACTAAACATGGAGGATATCAAACACGCTTTACTACCTATACAGGAAGCTCTAAAGGACTTGACCTCACAAATACAAACATTTGGAGTTTTATGCAATCAATTGCTTCAGAGAATGGACAAAACCGAGACCAGAATTTCTGAAATAGAGGACAAAATTGACATGCTGGAGAAAAAATCAAAGGTATGTGATGTGGATGTACAAGCCATGCAAAATAAACTTATTGATTTAGAAGCAAGGTCTAGAAGAAATAATATTATTATAAGAGGAATCCCTGAAAACATCCAGTATGCAGAGCTAATACCAGCCATAACACAAATATTTGAAATCCTGTTAAATGATGCTGATGGAGTGAAACAGATTGTAATAGAAAGGACACACAGAGCGCTGAGAGAGGTACAAGCTTCTACTATGCCTAGACCTGTATATGTTAAGATATTGAACTTTCAAGATGTTAGCAAAATACTGTTTACTGCAAAAAAAAATGGTGGCTATGTTATGTGGAAAAATGTTAAAATATTTCTGGCTCAAGATTTACCATTACAAGTAAGGCAGGCTAGAAAGTCTTTATCTGCTTACTGTAAATTTCTGATTGATAAACAAATTAAATTCCAGATGAAATACCCCAATATGCTTACATTTATGGTGGATGGCACTAAATATTCTGTTTCCAATAAAAATCAGGCAAAATAAGTGCTTCTGAAAGTTTTTAAAGTTCTACCTGCATCAGAGGGCTGAAAAGAACTTCCATTGAGACTGGCATGTTCCTGTAGTCAGATCCAGCATTTATTTTACCTCAAGGCTTTTCTAATCCTTTGTTTCTTCACTAAACTGTTCAGGCCTCTGAAAAAGCAATACAACTGTTTCTTTATGCTAATCTGAGGGTCTGCTGTCTGGTTTCCAGACTTTTATGACCTCCAAGGTCTATTTCCATTGTGTGGTAAACAGGAAATGCCTGGATTTCAACTGAGAGTGTCGATTTGGATGTAACACTTCCTGTGGTCCTGCTGTGAAAGAGGTCCCCCATCGTGAGTATTTCTGATGGTTTCCTGGCTTGAGAAGACAAAGAGAACTGAAAATAATATGTTAATGTTCTTTTTATAACAAAATAACATTACAGTATGTACTTAAAGCACATAATAACATGTACTTTTACTATTTGTTTCTTCTTTTATAGGTGTGAACCAAAATCGTTTTTTTTACTATATGCAGTGAGTGGCAGGCACTGTGTAGGGTACAGATTTAAAATGTAGGATGCATTTTTTTTTTCTCTCTCTCCTCTCTTCTGTAAAAAGTTTATGTACATAATGATTGCAACAAAACAGATACTTAAGGTAGGATAAAATAAGTACCTAATCTACTAAAACTTTCCTTTACACAGTAATAACATTAGAAATGAGATTTGTTTAACTAATAGTTAAACCAAAGCTGTAGTTAAGTAGCAGTGTTTGGTAGGGAATGTGTAGTATAGACTTTGATGTAGATATGCTAGAATATATAGGTTGTAAGTTTAGGAAATGTTTTAAATGTTATTACCTGAAGTTTTTCAATGTGTTGGTGTGTTTAACCTTGTTTATATTTTCTCTTATACAAGACCTATATAAATCCTGGTCCAGGGGTAAAGTGGGTAAGCACTGGTTAGGGACGGGATGTAGGAAATGCTTCCAGATTAGATATAGTGTACAGTCAATACATGTCAATTTGATAATTCCCCTCTTATATTGTTATTTGATACCAAGACCTGTGAATGTGGGAGTTGAACTCATGGAATGTTAAAGGGCTCCAGAACTTGAAGAAGAGAAAGCTGTTGCTACACATATTATTACAGGACAAAGCACTGTTTGTATTTCTACAGGAAACACATTTGATGAATGAACAATGGAATGATATTAGAAAAAAGAACTGGATTAGAGAGCTAGTGACATCAGAAGGCAAGACAGTGCGGGAGTGGCTATAATTATCAAAACCCAATACAAAGATAGGATTTTAGACTCCAAAGTGGATCCAAATGGGCGATGGTGTTATGTGATTTTATCGGATAATGCATTTGATAAACCTATCCTACTTTTGAATATATATGCCCCATGTAATGATCAACACAGTTTCATAGCATCATTATATCCAATATTAACACAATATGATGGTTATTATTTTGTTGTGGGTGGGGACTGGAATACCTATCAAAATCCAAAGTTGGATAGGTCTTGTCCACAAAGAGCATTTAATAAGCAGGCCAGGATAGCATTAAATGATTTTAAGGAAGATTTTCAATTATATGACCCCTTTTCTTATTCACAAGATATTAATAATGCAAATAAATACACCTTCTATTCACCATGCCACAAAATGTGGGCTAGAATAGATTACTTTTTGATATCTAAAGCACTAACGAATTTAGAACCAGTGGTGGTTATACATACTCGTCATCTATCAGATCACTCAAAAAATTCGTTAAAATTTTCTAAAGATTTAAAAGACACAAGAAGGCGTAGGGGTTATAATTGGTCACTCAACCCAAATCTTTTAAGTAAAAAAGAGATAGCAAACGGAATTATAAAATATTTGAAAGAATTTACAGATAGCTTGAAGCTCCAAAAACATACTCCTGACATTGAATGGGCAACAGCTAAAGCTCAAATTAGAGGATTTCTTATACAAAAAGCCTCATATTATAAGAAAATTCATAATAGTGATATTCAAAAACTAGAAATAAGAATCAAACAACTTGATAATGAGCTGATTCAGAATTTTAACGCTCAAACTGAGGAGAAAATGTTGAAGCTTCAAAGGGATCTCTTTTTGCTTCATAATAATAAATTAACACTTCAAGAACATAGGTGTTTAGTGAAATATGCTAATAATGTTCAAATACCATCAAAAGCACTGGCAAGGATTATAAATCAATCAAAAACAACTGGATATATTTCGGAAATACAGTATAACGACACAATATATTCTAAAACTGAGGATATTGTTGATGTTTTTGGGAAAATCTATACTAAGGTGTATGAGGGGCAAACTGATAGGTCTCTACATAACCAGAATAAAAGTTTTCTGCAAAAAATTAACTTTCCAGAATTAGAAGAGAGCCTGCAAAGTGACCTGATTAAACCTATTTCTGAAGAAAAAATAGTATATACAATTCAACATATGAAAGCACATAAGTCGCCAGGGCCTGATGGTATTACAGCTGAATTTTACAAAGAGTTTGCTGATAGTTTGGGAAAAGAATTGTCTCATGTGTTTAATTATATAACTAAAAATAAAATTAGTGACCCCCACCTCAATGCGTCAAAAACAATTTTCATACATAAAACCAATTCAGATCCCCTTAACCCAGATAATTACAGACCAATAGCACTAATGAATGTGGATATGAAAATTTTAACATCAATTATAGCATCGAGACTAAAGAAGATTTTGATATATCTAATTTCTAAGGAACAAGCTGGATTTATGGCAACTAGACAAACTAGCGATAACACACTTACACTGCATAATATGATGACGTATGCTAAACAAAACAACTTTAATATCTATGCTCTTATAATAGATGCCCAGAAAGCATTTGATAGAGTAGACATAAAGTTTTTGTTTGATGTGTTACCCTATTTTAACTTGCCCCAAGAATTCATTCAGATACTACAAATATTATATAGTAATCCATACACTCGCTATACATCAATAGGACTTATTGAACAGAATACAGATTAAAAATGGTACTCGTCAGGGTTGTCCCCCTTATTGTTTAACCTATATCTAGAACCCCTATTTTTATATATCAAGCAAAATTTGTATCATAATGCACCAATAATTTATAGGAATAAAATATTAATGTCAGCATTCGCCGATGATCTTATTATTTATTGTACAACCCCAATTTCGGACAGTGAAAAGATATTAAAGCTCATAAATGAATTTTTGGTAGTTTCTAATTATAAAATGAACTTACAGAAAATGAATATCTTCCCGTTAAGAACCCCAAAATCTTTTTCATTAATGGCCCTGATGGGGAAGTTAACATGTAAAGAAAATATTAAATATTTGGGCATCAACTTCTCTCTGGATAATAAGGACTTTTATAACAATAATGTTAAGCAGTATGGGAACACATAATAGCTGATTGTGACAGATGGAAGAATTTAAAACTACCGGTATTAGCAAAAGTATCAATAGTGAAAATGAATATACTACCACGAATGTTATACATATTTAGGTCTGCCCAATTATCAATTTCAAAAACAGTTTTTAAACAAATGCATAAAGATCTAGATAAATTTATCTGGAACCCAAAAAGAACTAGAATATCTTATGAGAAATTAATGACCCCTAAAACAAGAGGGGGACTTGAGCTACCAAACTTTGAAGCATATTATTTGATTGTAAACGCTAATCAAAATTTAAGAATTGCTAATTATGATGTAACGAATACAAAATGGATACCAACTTGGGTGGTCTTGAATCATAAGCATATTTTGGATAGGAAAATAAATCCTAAAGCATTACCCTTTATGGACAAAATTAGTCTGATAAAATATGGGGTCATGGACCACATAATAACCTGTGTCTCATCTTTGCAAACTTTATTTCAGTCCATAGATTTATTGCAATATATGATGGTTCTTCAACCTTTCCACAGGAATCCTAATTTTAAACTAAATAATCAGCTGATCGATCTCAGCAAATTTCCATTAATAGTTAATCTGACTCTATTTGATGTTTTTAATAAACTTGACTTATCGGCTTTACAAATTAGACAGGAAATGATTCTACCTAGAAGTTACATTGTTATAATGAGACAAGTTAAAGAACTTGCCTTGAGCTATTTTAGGAACTTTAAACCTGCAGCGGTTGTGGATAAGTGCTCTGAAATGTGGCAAGGTATCCAACAAGACACTAAATTTATAGCAACTGCATACAAATTAATTAAGGATTTGAAATTTCAGGACAAAATTTTGCTTTCAGAGTATTGGGTAAACAAAGTAACAGTAACAGACAATCAGATATTAAAAGCAATTGATATAACTAGGAAATCAGTTTCTTTTCAAAAACTGATGTACACGCAATTGATGATTTGGAACAATGCATATTACACATCTTAGATTACATAAATTTAACCCTAGGAATTCTCCAATTTGTCCATACTGTGCAGATCAAACAGCGGATCTTCTTCATATGTTCTGGAGTTGTAAATGCGTATATAAACTTTGGAACTCTCTTAAAGTACAACTGCAAAAGATGGGTTATCAAAGTTCTACACTGTCATGGGAATTTATGATTCTACACATTCCTCCAAGAGAGCTTTCCAGATCGCAAACTATTATTTGTATGAATATTTTTTTGCTGATGAAACTCTATATAGCCACAAATTGGCTAGAACCGCATAAGACATCAAGGAATAATTTTAAGCTTGTGGCTATAAAACATATACTAGCACATAAATTACTTCTGAAACAAACTAACAAAAATATTAATAACACGAAAATATGGGAAAAGGTCTTCAATATTATATTAGCATGATACTGATTTTAGGAATATATTAAATATAGAAAGCATTTCCTGTAGATATTGTATAAATGGTTTGTAGTAGTTATAGTGTATTATGTGTGTGTGATGTTTATTGTGTTTTTGTAATGTTTTTGGAAAATATATTTCAATAAAAATTTATTATGGAAAAAAAAAAAAAAAAGATCCCTTGAAGAAAAAGTTTCTTTCAGGGATATACAGGAAGGAAACTTTTTCAAACTCCTACCTGTATTTTTCTAGTTTTCACCCCTTTAAACAGAAGAGGAGTATTGTCAAGGCCCAGTTCATACGTAGTTGTAGGATGACATCAAGGGATGACGAGTATGAACAGGAGAATCAGAATGTCAAGGGCATGTTTCTGGCCAGGAAATACCCTATTACCCTACTAGAAGAGGTGATGATGGAGGTGAAACAAGGAAGAAGTGCCATTTTAGGATTAGGGAGGGAGGGACAGCTAGGGCAAGCTACACCAATCTCTGAACAGGAGGAAAGTATTGGGGAAGGGACCCAGATGAGCCTTAATAATGAAAAGAACTTCACAAGCAATTATGTGATGTTTTACAATCAGAACACAAAACAAGTTAAAAATATTATGACACATCATTGGGGTAGGTTTAGTAGCTATTCAGAATTGGAAATGTTGTTCAAAAACCCATTGAAATTTACTTATAAGAAAGGTAAAAACCTTAAAGAGTTACTGGAAAACAACTATAAGGGACAGAAGGGACGAAAATCTGGGACCTACAAGTGTGGGTCTTGTGCCCAATGTTCATATATTCTTAGGCAGGACTCGGTACATTAAGAATAGACAATATTTGATTAAAAGTGTTAGTTTTTCTACCTGTGGTAGTGCAGGACTTGTATACTTAGGTCTCTGTAAGACGTGTGGGGCATTCTATATAGGTAAAACTACACGAAAACTAAAAAGGAGAATATATGAACATCTAAATGCTTTTAGAACGAAGGACAGTAACAATGCATTATACAAACACAGTTTATTATGTGCTAAGGCCCAGTGGGGTTTTTTTTGTAATTGAAATGGTGCACCAGGATTCTAGGGGAGGACCTGTGGGAGAATAGAATAGAAGTAAGAGAGATATATTGGTAATTACTCTTGGAAGCTAACAAACTCCCCGGGCTTAATGAACACATTTCTATTGCTCCTATATTGAGAATGAGGGCTGCTAAATTGTAGAAGGATACAAGTGAATTTAGTCCTATGTTCTGTGAAGTAATGCATTTTTTATTTTTTAGTGTTTCAGATTATTGTTGTCAATTTTTGTACATTAATTGTAATTTCTTATGTATTCCATACTTTCTAATGTATTTTACAAATACATACATATAATTTTCTTTTAGCAAATATCTATTTTTCAAATTATTATAGCTATTTTTTAGAAAGGTCACTTATTTGAATAAGTGTATTGATGTGCTTAAGTTTCTCATTTGCTTTTTAAAAAAGTATTTTAAATATGTATGGCTTTTATATTAGCATAAGTATGGTCATCATGGCATTTTAAGGGGGGAGTTGTATGGAATTGATTAAATGTGTTAATAAATTATTCAATTAAACATTTAGGGGAGGGTATATAAACTGCCTTAACTGATAAATTTGTTTTTACATCTGAAGAAGTCAGTGGATGAAAACGCTGTGGATTTTGGTTGGCGTTTATGCAATAAAACTGTTTGTGGCTGCTATATCTTTGCACAGTGATTATTTAGGCACCTCCTATTGGTACCTTTTTTGTGACCGATACCTGTTTCTTGGTTAAAGTACCTGATCTGTTTTGGTTTTTTGGTTTTAATTCTCTTAATCTTGCTACACTGGGTCTCTTAAATCCTCCGTGTACTAAAATATCTTTTAGACTTCTTTCTCTCTTATAAGAAAAACTTAGTTTGATATCTTCCAAAAACACCAAGTCCCTTTTAGCAAAGGTCCAATAATATCTAATTATATTTTTTAACTTCTTCGAAAAGACTGTGTATTTTGAAACATGAGCTATTCCCTTCCTTTCTAAATTCATACTCTTCATGTTACTTTTCTTTCTGTTAACTCCATTTATAGGTTCATAGGTAGGTACTAGGCTATCTGCCCGAAGGCATTTATAAGCCTAGCCAGAATGTGCTGGCTTTCGCCACCCCCTTAGATTAGTTCCCTGTGCCTCTTTCCAGCAGAGCCACTGAAGTGATCCCTGGGGTAAACTTTTTGTTTCCCATCCACTCGTCAAGGTTTCCCTTGAAGAGTGTTAGTGAGGAGCACTGCCTAATGTAGATTGGAGTCTTGTTCCAAAGCATGGGAAGTCTCTGGAACACAAATCTATCCCTCCAGCATGTCCTATTTATTGTTGCAGTGAGGTTTAGATCCCTAGAACATGTGGCTCAAGGAGAAAAGGTTTTTTTTAGGTGGAGCATGTCCATCAATTCTGGGTTGGACATGGCCTTGTATGTCAGGCAGAGATCACCTCTGAGTAGGTGGTATGCACCTGAGTACAGCTGGAGTTTCTTCAGTCGAGCTGCATGGAGCATCTGTTTGAGGCCAGTGATCTTCTTGGTGAGGTACTTCTGTGGTCTTTCCAGTTGTTGCAGGTGTCTTGTAAGGTACATCCCAAAAGGGGCCTTGTACTCCATGATGGGTCTGATGAGTGATAAGTAGAGGAGCACAATGAGCTCTTTTGATCTGGATGCAAACCCTTTTGTGATTAGGTGGGCCACCTAGAAGGATTTTCTAACCACTTTGGCAATGTGATTATCAAATGAGAAATTACTGTCTACTTGGGTCCCCAGATCCCTTATTACATTTTCTGTATTTAGGGGACTACCACCTATGTGGTAGTTTGTGGGTACTTTGTTTTTTCCAAAGGGGATGACTATGCACTTTTTGACATTTAGCTTGAGGCCATGATTTTGACACCAGGTATCCATCTCAGTGACACCCTTTTGGAGGATATCTGTGTCAGCCGGAAAGTCAATTATAGCCCCTAGTTTGCAGTTGTCTGCGAACTTGGTCAGCCATAGTCCTCCTGTGCTTACCTTGTACCTCTGAGAAGTATTTGTTTTAGTTTTTCTACCATATGGTCTATTATATCCATCCCAAACCTTTTTCCTTATCATACCCCTTCTGCAGAAACATTTCAATTGTTTTACTCATTTCACTGTTGCAATCCTGCACTTCCTTACACAATCTTTTAATTCTTAGTAATTCCCCATAAGGTACTGAAGCTATTGTATGTGGGGTTTGGCAACTTGTTCCATACAGCATATGGTTTTGTTGTTCAAATTTCCTATATATTTTTATTTTTAATTTTCCATTCTCTTGCCCTTCAATAATTAAATCTAAATAATTGACTTTACTTCCTTTTTGAAGTCCATCAAAATGAATTCCAAACCTATTTTTATGTATATCTTGAATAAATTTATCTACTTCTTCAAAGCCCCCTTTGCAAACAAAAATATGGTAATCGATAAACCTACAATATTTTATAACATACTTCCTAAAAAATCATTTCTATATAAAAAAATATTTTCAAAAAGGCCCATGAATAATTTGGCATACATGGGGGCAAATGCTGCCCCCATTGCCGTGTCACACCTTTGTCTGTAGAGACATTCATCAAACTCAAATATGTTACTTTTTAAACAAAATAAAGTCAATTCTATTACATATTGAGTCCTAGGACTGTCCTCTAGAAAAAATTCCATAGCCTCATTTCCATCTCTATGTTGAATATTAGTATACAAACTAACTACATCAACCACGATAAAATACATTTCTTTGTCCCATGATATTGCCTTGACCTTATGTAAAAAAATCAAATGTATCCTTAATCATCATCATCTTCTTTCAGCTGTTCCCATTAGGGGACACCACAGCAGATCACCTGTTTCCATTTCTACCTGTTCTCTGCATCTTGCTCTGTCACACCAACCACCTGCATGTCCTCTCTCACCACATCCATAAACCTTATCTTAGGCCTTCTCTTTTCCTGTTACCTGGTAGCTTCATCCTTAGCATCTTTTTCCCAATATACTCAGCATCCCTCCTCAGCACATGTCCAAACCAATGCAATCGTGCCTCTCTGGCTTTGTCTCCAAACCTTCCAACCTGAGCTGACCCTCTAATATACTTATTCCTAATCCTGTCCACCCTCATCACACCCAGTGCAAATCTTAACATCTTTAATTCTGCCACATCCAGCTCAAACTCCTGCCTTTTTGTCAATGCCACTGTCTCCAACCCATATAACATAGCTGGTCTCACTACCCTCTTGTAGACCTTCCCTTTCACTCTTACAGGTACTCGTCTATCACAAATCACTCCTGATACTCTTCTCCACCCACTCCATCCTGTCTGCACTCTCTTCTTCACCTCTCTTCCACACTCACCATTATTCTGAACTATTGACCCCAAGTATTTAAACTCATCCACCTTCGCCACCTCTACTCCTTGCATCCTCACCATTCCTCTATCCTCCCTCTCATTCACACACATATATTCTGTCTTAGTCCTGCTGACCTTCATTCCTCTTCTCTCTAGAGCATATCTCCAACTCTCCAGGGTCTCCTCCACCTGTTCCCTACTCTCACTACAGATCACAATGTCATCTGCAAACATCATAGTCCATGGGGACTCCTGTCTGATCTCATCTGTCAACCTGTCCATCACCATTGCAAATAAGAAAGAGCTCAGAGCTGATCCTTGATGTAACCCCACCTCCACCTTAAAGGCATCCATCACTCCCACCGCAGACCTCACCGCTGTCACACTACCCTCGTACATATCCTGTACCACTCTTACATACTTTTCTGACACTCCTGACTTCCTCATACAATACCACAACTCCTCTCTAGGCACCCTGTCATATGCTTTCTCTAAGTCTATAAAAACACAATGCAACTCCTTCCGACATTCTCTGTACTTCTCCATCAACACTCTCAGAGCAAACATCGCATCTGTAGTGCTCTTTCTTGACATGAAACCATACTGCTGATCACTAATCATCACATCCCTCCTTAACCTTGCTTCCACTACTCTTTCCCATAACTTCATGCTGTGACTGATCAATTTAATCCCTCTGTAGTTACTACAGCTCTGCACATCACCCTTATTCTTAAAAATCGGTACCAAAACACTTTTTCTCCATTCCACAGGCATCCTCTCACTTTCCAAGATTTCATTAAACAATCTGGTTAAAAACTCCACTGCCATTTCACCTAAACACCTCCATGCTTCCACAGGTATGTCATCTGGGCCAACAGCCTTTCCATTCTTCATTCTCTTCATAGTTATCCTTACTTCCTCCTTGCTAATCCATTGCACTTCATGATTCACTATCCCCACATCATCCAACCTTCTCTCCCTCTCATTCTCTTCATTCATCAACCCCTCAAAGTACGCTTGCCATCTGCTCAACACACTCTCCTCGCTTGTATGTTTCCCTTATTATCCTTTATCACCTTTACCTGCTGCACATCTTTCCTAGCTCGGTCCCTCTGACTAGCTAATTGGTACAGGTCCTTTTCTCCCTCCTTAGTGTCCAGCCTTTCATACAACTCTTCATATGCCTTATTCTTAGCCTTCACCACCTCTCTCTTTGCCATGCACCTCATCTCCTTATACTCCTGTCTACTTTCTTCATCTCTCTGACAATCCCACTTCTTCTTTGCCAACCTCTTTCTCTGTATACCCTCCTGTATTTCCTCATTCCACCACCATGTCTCCTTGTCATCCTTCCTCTGTCCAGGTGTGATACCAAGCATCTTTCTAGCCTTCTCCTTTACTAGCTCTGCTGTAGTTACCCAGCTATTTGGTAACTCTTCACTGCCACCCAGTGCCTGCCTTAACTCATCCCTGAACTCCACCTCACAATTACCCTTTTTCAATTTCCACCACTTGATCATTGGTGCTGCCCTCACACTCCTCTTCCTCTTCTTGATAACCAACGTCATCCTACAAACCACTATCCTATGCTACCTAACTACACTTTCTCTGGTCACCACTTTACAGTCTCCAATCTCCTTCAAACTGGCCCTCCTACATAAGATATAATCCACCTGTGTGCATCTTCCTCCACTCTTGTATGTCACCCTGTGCTCCTCTCTCTTGTTAAAATACGTATTCACCACAGCCATGTCCATCCTTTTTGCAAAATCCATTACCATCTGACCTTCTGCATTCCTTTGTTTAACACCATACCTACCCATCACTTCCTCATCCCCTCTGTTCACTTCATCAACATGCCCATTGAAATCTGCTCCAATCACCACTCTCTCACCCTTGGGTACAGTCATCACCACTTCATCCAATTCACTCCAAAATTTTTCTTTCTCATCCATTGCACACCCAACTTGTGGAGCATATGCACTAACAACATTCATTATTACACCATCAATTTCCAGCTTCATAAACATCACTCTATCTGACACTCTTTTCACCTCCAAAACACTCTCAGCATACTGTTCCTTCAAAATATCTCCTACGCCATTTCCCCTCCCATCCACACCATGATAAAAAATTTTAACCCACCTCCGATACACCTAGCCTTACTCCCCTTCCATCTGGTCTCTTGCGCACACAATATACCAACCTTCCTTCTGTACATCATATCAGCTAGCTCTCTCCCTATACCAGTCATACTGCCAACATTCAAAGTTCCGACCCTCACTACCACAGTCCTAGCCTTTCTCCTCTCTTCCTGCCTTCGGCCATGTCTTCCACCTCTTCTCCTCCTTCGGCCAACAGTAGCCCAATTTCCGCCAGCACCCTGTAGGCTAACAGTACTGGTGGCAGTCATTGTTAACCCAGGCCTCGACCGATCTGGTATAAAATTTTTTCTTGGTGTCTGCATGAAATGTTTTGGCGAAGTTTTACGCCGGATGCCCTTCCTGATGCAACCCTCCCCATTTATCCGGGCTTGGGACCGGCACAAAGAAATGCACTGGCTTGTGCATCCCCAGTGGCTGGGTTCTTAACTACTTCCTTCATCAAATAGTGGTGCAAAAAAAAGCAATACTGTGTGTTAAATAACTACATGCAGAAACAATCGGTCGGCCTGGGGTATTCCCTAGGCTTTTGTGAATCTTAGGCACACAAAAAATGTTGCCATTGAACTGTTTTTACTTGAGAATTTATACAGCATATCTTTTTGAGTAAAATAATTAAGCCTCAAACCTATATACAACAATTCTTCGTACTCACTGATAGCTTTGTTATAATCATTAATTTCAACCTTTTCATATACTTTTTCAGTGTTTAAATGTTTATTGCACATATCCATATATTGTGTGTAATATAATACCACCAGTTTCCTCCCTTTATTGGCCAGTTTAAACACCAGTTCATCCCTCTTGCTCAAATTTTTTAAAGTAGACCATTCATCCTTGCTCATATTATAATGTATCTTTCCTTTGAAAATTAAATCACATTCCTTTTCAACTGCATAATTTAACATACAATTCAATTGCTCTATTTTTCACATGTAAAAGGGGTAATAAAATGACTCATATACATAACCCCTGAAGTGTAAAAATTACAATAAGCATTTGTTTCAATTACAGAATCACATGAGAAAAAACTTTCATTACTGCTGTCTGCATCATCCTTATTATACATATCTACATCAGTAATATCTTTGCAATTTCCCAAAAAATTTAAAAGATGCAATTTACGAATGAATCTAAAACTTTCCCCTTTAACTTCATGCATTCTAGGAAGAGCTGTAGGGATAAATTTTAGTCCCTTATTCAGAGCAGATCTTTCAACATCATTAATATCACAACCTGACAAACTGACCACATAAACAAGTTTATCATTACATACAACACTTTCAAGTCCAGAAAAATCCTGTCCATTTACCTCGTTTGTTAGCTCGAAAGTAATTAAAATGTTCCCTCTGAAAGTCCTGTCCATACCAAGTTCTCTTTTTGTTCCCCTGTTGCTGCCCCTGTTGTTCGCGATAAGTCCTATTTATGTATTCCTGGTTGTTTGCTTTGGGAAGCCGAGGGAATTCACTCATATTTTCTCCTTCACCCTCTATTGATGATGCTCCACTTTCCACCCAAAAATATGTATGTTGTCATGGTTCCGCTGCTACCTGGGCCTCATTAAACCTTCTGATGTTTCATTACAGGATTGGTTGAGAGAATAACAGCTTTTTATTTTTCCGTTCATAATATGTCAAATCTCTAATGAGTTTAGTTCTTTTTCTTTCCACCAATTCCTTCTCATATGAGGCAAATTTTTCATTGACCCCTTGTAAATACACATCAAGTATTTCATTATTTGTTTTATTTAAAATGTCCTTGCAGATTTTTTTTAGTTTCTTCTTTTAGTTTTTGTCTTTTAATAGTGTCTCTTTCAATGAGAATACTAACCCACTCCTCACTGCATCTATGCGCCGCTACCACCCAGCGGTCATGAAACACTTTATATTCCTCAGGGTTCCTATCAAAAGGGGTAGAAGGATTTTTATACACTCTTAGCCCCCTGGGTGTAATATTAAGTTCCTGATATCTATGGAGACTTTGCAGAGTGAGAAACGCTGAGGTTTTCCTGAAAACAATTTCTCCATCTGATCAAACATTTCTTGAATCTCCAGAACTGTAGAGAGTTCTCTTCTCTTGCCAGTAGATGAGAATGGATTCAGGAACCGATTAAGTCTATTTTATTCCCATTTCTGTAATATAGCTGGAACAGGATCACTTCAAACAACTGGAACATCAGTAGAATTGTCTGGAATGTTTGGACCATCACCTTCTCTCAGCTGAGAGAAGCTATCAATAGTTATTTGCAAATTATCCATGTCTGTTTCATGAAATAAACGTGGAATAGCTGAATACAATTCACTGGCCATGAATTTTTTTAGAAACCACCAAAAACTGCAAAATATAATAGTAGCACACTCCATTTAGCCAATGAAAAAATAGGAACACCGAGCTCCACACACAGTTTATTAAAACAATAAAGGCAAAATCAAGTCTCCCCTAGCACCTCGACTGCTATGAGCCTTTACAGACTACACTTCTTCCTTATATCAAACACCTTATATATGTTAAATTAACATTAATTAAACAATAATTCAATTAAAACAATTAAAAATGTCTCTATACAGAAACATTTTGTGGATTGTAAGGCACTGTTTGTACTAACATGTTGAACAACAAAAGAAAGAAACTGGTTAACTGTATTAACTCCTAAAAAGACAACATTGTTAAGATGCAGAGGAGGAGATTGTTAAAACAGAACAAACTGTTGCTGAGTCACATATATGTCAGTGAGATCTGTGTAGGCAGCAAACTGGTAAAAATACAATACTAAGTGTATTTGAAATACAAAGTGAAATCAAGCAAGGTGTTCAGAATCACCTACTTGTACTATGTAGCATAATTAGGAAGGCAGTCAAAATGTATTTCAAACTGATGCTGAAAAATTAACCTGTGACCAAAGCAGGCTGAAAGGTTGCAACTTGATTAAGCAGAGTAAAGAACTGTATCAGCATTATGTGGTATTAATTCTGGTTTAGAGGTTTGTCTGTTCTGATACAGTCAGCTTTCTATCATTGCAGTAATGCAAAACTGTTGAAAATGAAC
Source organism: Protopterus annectens (assembly GCF_019279795.1). Classification (NCBI taxonomy): domain Eukaryota; kingdom Metazoa; phylum Chordata; order Ceratodontiformes; family Protopteridae; genus Protopterus; species Protopterus annectens. The sequence goes on along the minus strand of NC_056737.1, from coordinate 117,762,893 downwards.
TACCCTTTCCAGGTTAACTTGGCAAACAGCAGAATTTGAAAGTCTGTTATACACAATGCTAAAATTCCAAACATGAAGCAATCCTGTTAGAGTAACTTTTACTAATGAAATGGTCTGGTGTTATTTGGGGGCCCCTCATCATTTTGGACCAAAATATGCCTATAAGAACAACTGGCTTGCCATGTCTTAAAGAAATATTATGCATGGCCTTGGGTTCTAAGTCTGTGCTGGGGAGCAGTTAGTTTTCTACTGCATCTTCCTGCACCACCGTGGCCGCCCTTCTACTGCATCTTCCTCTAAATTCTGAAAACTAGACTTCATTTTCCTTGTTTCTGTTGAGGAGGATTTTTTTTTCTGTATGTTGTACCTGCCACTAAAAACACCTAGGGGTAGTTTTGAACCATTTTCCTTCCTGGATCTCTAATTTTATGACTCCATGATCATTATATGATCAAGTATGAAAAGTTACTGAGAACATCAGTAGTGTGCCTGTTACTGTAACTGCCTCACAGCTTATAGTTTTCTCTTTTACTTCCTAACTAGAGTACCTTTTGTGCAAACTCTGCATGTCCTCCTTCTGTTTAAGTGGGCTTTTGCTGTTCATAGGTTCATAGGTTCATAGGTAGGTACTAGGCTATCGGCCCAAGGGCCTACATAAGCCTAGCCAGCAAGGTTCCATGGCTTACTCCACCCAAGAAAGTTATTTTCCTGTGCCACTATCGAGCAGAGACACATAAGTGATCCCCGGGGTGTGTTTCCTATTTCCCATCCACTCATCAAAATTTGTTTTTGAAGAGTGCTAATGAAGAACTTTGCTTGATATAGATGGGTAGCTTGTTCCAGAGTATAGGAAATCTCTGGGACAGGAAACTATCCCTCCAGCATGTCCTGTTTATTGTGGTGACAAGGTTTAGGTCCCTAGAGCATGTAGCTTGGAGGGATTGGGATTTCTTTAGGTGTAGCATGTCCAACAGCTGTGGGTTTGACATAGCTTTATATGTTAAGCAGAGATCACCTCAGAGTAGGCAATATGCTACAGAGTAAAGCTTGAGTTTTTTGAGGTGGTCAGTGTAGGGCATTAGTTTGAGACCAGTAATTCTCTTTGTGAGGTACTTCTGTGGCCTTTCCAGCTGCTGCAGATGTCTTGTGAGGTACATTCCAAAAGAGGCATTTTACTCTATAATGGGTCTAATGATTGTCGAGTACAGGGGAACAATGACCTCTTTTTTCCTGGATGAGAACCCTTTTATGATGAGGTGTGCCACGTAGAAGGACTTCCTGACTACAGTGGCAATGTGACTATCAAAGGAGAGACTACTGTCCACCTGGGTCCCAAGGTCTCTTATCACACATTCAGCGTTAAGTAGATTGCTGCCTATGTGGTAGTTCATGGGTAGAGAGTTTTTACCAAAGGGATGATACTGCAATTTTGGCACTGAGCTTGAGACCATGGCTCTGACACCAGGTATCTGTCTCAGTGAGGCCCTTCTGTAGGATGTCCACATCATTTGGGGACTTGACTATGGCTCCTAGTTTTCAGTCATCTGTGAACTTCATTACCCAGAGGCCTTCTGTGTTAGCCTGTATTTCAGAGAAGTAGATACCAAACAGGAGATGTCCCAGGACGGAACCCTGTGGTACTCCACTTGTCACTGCTTTGAGGTCAGATTTGGCAACTCATCTTGTGATGTAGGGATGTATACTTAGTTTAGTGAGTTTAGCTATAATTTCAGAATGGGGAATGGTGTCAAATGCCTTGGCAAGATCAAGATAGGCTGTGTGAAACACCTTACCCTTATCCACGTCTTTGGTGACTGCCTCAAAGAAGTCGATCAGGTTCAGTAGGCATGATCTGCCTTTCACAAACCCAAACTGGGTAGGATCCAGAGTTTGGAGGTTACCAATGTCTTTGTTTATGAGTTCCATGATGATACGCTCCATGGCCTTGCAGATCAGGCTCATAAGGCTAATAGGTCGATAGTTCCCAGGATCAGTGGTGGCTCCCCCTTTGTGGAGTGGGATGACTGTTGCTGTGTACCATTCAGTGGGCACAAAGCCTGATGCAAGGCTATTATTGAACATGGTGCTTAAGTGGGGAGCCAGTTTGTTCTGAAGTTCATGTAAAATGCAGCCTGGGATGTTGTCCAGTCCCATGGATGCTGTGTTTTTGGCTTTAGAGAGCGCAGCTTTTACCTGCATAGTTGTGATTACAGGGACTCTGCATTCTTCCTGTATAGATATTGGCCCTTTGGGGAGTGAGAGGGGGTAAAGTTAGCACTGAACCTATCTGCCAGGATGTTGGCAATATCAGTTGGTTCTTTAATTTTTGTGCCTTTGTGCTGTAACTCAGAGCAGATCTGGATGTTGCCATCTAGATTCTTGACATAGCTATAGAATGCTTTGTGGTTGTCCTTGGATTTAGTGGCGATTTTGTTTTCATAGCTAGCTTTGGAGGATCTTATAAGGGATCTCAGCTTCTTACTGAGGCTGACCAGGGAGCTCCTCCACTCATGGGATTTTACTCTCTTTTGCAACAGTTTCTTCCTTTTGTTATACAGTTTGTTTATTGCAGGGGACCACTAGATTGGCTTCCTTTTTTGGAGGATAGCATCTTGGTTCTGTTTGGGATAGCACGAACCATGTACTTGTGTAAGTGCTTATATAGTGCATTTGTGTAGGTTTCAGCAGTTGTAACTGTATTGTCCATCTGAAAGACAAGTTATAGGTGAAATCGTTATCTTCTAACATGCTCACCAGTGATCATGCTGTATTTGTGTGAGTGAGTGACTCTATGTCCACATGTATCCATGCCCTTGTAAATGTAAGCATGTAAATGTATGTTTATGTTTGCATGTCTGTATGTTTTTCTGTGTGTATGCATGTATGTGCATGTTTGTTTGTGTGTTTGTGCATATGATGTTGGACTGGGATCCCATCCAGGATTTGCCCTCTGCCTTGTGCACATTGATTGCTATAACAGACTACATATCCCCATGACAAAGAACAGGATAAAGAAGAGATCAATGAATGAATTATTTATAAATTCTCAGGTTTCAAAAAAATCCAGAGGTCAATTAAAACATCCAGAGGCTGGATCAGGAAAATTAAACAGTGCAGTCTAAAGGCCTTAGATGATATATTTGGCTAACATAATACAAACAATACACAATGAAGTGATTGTTAGGGAAATCTGTAATAGAGGTAGAGGTTTCTACATTACATCACCATAAAATATTTAAATCAGAATATCAAATGGTTACTTCATTTATATTTTTTGTGAGAGAATGTTTTAAAGCCCTTCCCATCCCCTTTCTAAAGGCTATACTTCCTGCATTCTCCCCTGCTAAAATATCTGTCTGTTAGCTGCAGTTTTGGTTTCTGTTAGGATGTCAAAACCTCCAGATATGTTGTATTGGTTGATAAGCTGGCTATTTGGCCTTACAAACTTGATCAGATAGACTCTAAACAGTACGTGTGTGTGTGCATGTGTGTGTGTGTGTGTGTGTGTGTGTGTGTGTGTGTGTGTGTGTGTGTGTGCGTGTGTGTGTATGTGTGTGTATGCATGCAAACATTACAGAGTGTTGCTGTGAACTTTGCAGATGTAGGATGTCATAAAGTGGATCAGATGACAATTTGTTTTATTCATTAATGCAAACCACAGTGAATAACATATGCATTAACTTAAGTACTATGAAAGAAATCTTTGTAAATGCAAACTGATTTTGCTCCTTGTGGAAAGCATCTTCAATACCACTGAAGGGGACTATATGTTTCATTATGCATTAGCTTTGGTTTCTGTCCTCCAAAACAATATTTCATCTTGTTATTTTCATATTCCTCAGCAAAGGTGAGAGATGTCCATCATAGGATATAACAACTGGCAGGAAAGCTCTGAAGGCTTGCTGTCTAGACATGTCTTTTCATGTGTTCAGCTTGCTAGTCACCTGTTTAATGGTATCGGCACCTGGAAGGTGCCCTGAAGTTTTTAAAAGTGGGCTTGCTGTTATATAGTGTATATAACACATATATCTTAGACTGCTGCAGCAGTGAACAATATGATAAACACCTATTACTGATGCAAGTTCATTGTTCTAAATGGTTTATGCTATATCTTGATGTCAAAGACCAATACTTTTTTTCCCCAAAAGATTTAATGATGAAATCCCCTATGCAAGATAGTAGCAATAGTACATATGTGAGCTGATAAACTTCTGGCAGTGCAATAAACAGGAAATGGTGGAAGGTCCATGTTATTTTCAGCTGGTTACAGATGTCATTTATTTACACAACTTAAAAAAAGGGATGTGCCAGGCAGTACATATGAATTTGGAATTGACCTGTGCCCCATAACTGTTTTGATTTTTTAGTAAATCAGTAAGAGGTTCTCCCGTTCGATTCTTGGCGTGGTTTGGGAGTGCCTTCTGTGTGGAGTCTGCATGTCCTCCCCACGGTTGGGTAGCATTCAAAAGACATGTGTGCGTAACTGGGCGTGCCTTCATTGAAGGTTGGGGGTCAAGCTGGCACCTCTGCATTTCATAAAAATCTACTGCCAATCATTATCGGACCGGAGTTCCGCTGTGGCGACCCCTTACTGGGAAAAAGCCAAAAGACAAACAAACAAGCAAACAAACTAAGGATTATAGTCATTCCGGAATGTCTGACATTAGAGTTGTATACTACTAATCGTTCAGAAAATTCATTCAAAACCTGTTGATCTTTTATGCTTTTAAGTGGATTAGAGTAATAATTCCCTTGATTTTGGACCTTTATCTCCCCATTATTTCTGGCTTTATGCATAATTCTTGAGTAAATGCGTTTGGTAATGAACCAATTTCTCCAGGGTCATCTTCAGGCGGGGGTTAGGAGAAATAGTAATTGGAATTAAGAGGGTAGGGGAAGAAAGCTAGTTGTGAGGAAAGAAAGGGTTAAATGTGAATATAATATGATTGGGAGGAAATTAAGTAAGTGTAGGGAGGGACTTAATGGGTTTTATGCTAGTGTAACTGGGTAAGGAATCACATTTTGGCATGAACTTGCTACTGCAAGTAGCAGTGGTACAGGTAGGCCTTGGACTACTTTTAGTCAGGAATTGGATGAGTTTTTTTTCTGTTGTTGTTTGACCAGTTGACTAGGATACTGTTTAGTTTAGTTGTTTGAGGCATGGTGGGGGGCATTCTGTCTAGTTCCTGAGGGAGGTGGGCAGGGGAGTGCATTGGGTGTTGTGTGCAGTTCTGCTGTGGCTTGAGTGTTCCTGGGAGACCTTTGTCTTTGATGGCCTCTATGTGCGATGCTGTCAATGGGTATCTGTGTGATGTTTTGTTGGCCCAGCTGCTAGGCTTCAGTGTCCTTTTGGTTGGAGACAGCCAGAGAGTTTGTCTGGCTCAGGTGGGCTTTTCTTTTTGATATTTATCTGAGCAGTTGATTTGTTCTTTTTCCTTGTGTGAATGCATTTACTTTTGCACGTTTGTTTTGGGTTGGCTCATGGGTCGGGGAGCATTGGTGATGGTGGTGTTGGCTGGCAGTTTCCATTCACTTGGCTGGGCTGCTGCTGAGGGTATTTCATGGGTTGTGTGATGCTTGCAGCTGGCAGTCATTTGTGAGCATGTGAGGAGAGGTGTGTGGCGGGATGGTTGTGGGGGCATGGTCGACATACCTCTCAGCTGTACAGGATATGTCCTGATGCATTCAGACTGGAGGTGTCTTGAGAGGCTGACCAGAGATGTCTTGGGGATATCCGAATCAGCATTGTGTTCGTGGCTTGGTGCATTTTTCTGTTCGCTTTCCGGCACCCAGGTCAATTGCATCTAATTCAATCTACTATGTATACTGCGCGCTTGTGGTTTTCCAGTGATCTCCTTGTTGTCATATTATGTGCCCTACAATGATCTTTTACATTGTTAATTGGGTGACAGTGAAGAGATACCGAATAGTTGGGTAACTACAGCAGTGCTAGTAAGAGAGATGGCTAGAAAGGTGCTTGGTGTGACATCTGGAAAGAGGAAGAAGGACAAGGAGACCTGGTGGTGGAATGAAGAAGTACAGGAGAGTATACAGAGAAAGAGGTTGGCGAAGAAGAAGTGGGATTGTCAAAGAGATGAAAAAAGTAGACAAAAGTATAAGGAGATGAGGTGCATGGCAAAGAGAGAGGTGGTGAAGGCTAAGGATAAGGCATATGAAGAGTTTTATAAAAGGTTGGACACTAAGGATGGAGAAAAGGACCTGTACCAATTGGCTAGACAGAGGGACCGAGCTAGTAAAGATGTGCAGCAGGTAAGGGTGATAAAGGATAATGAGGGAAATGTATTCACAAGTGAGGAGAGTGTGTTGAGCAAATGGAAAGAGTACTTTGAGGGGTTGATGAATGAAGAGAATGAGAGGGAGAGAAGGTTGGATGATGTGCGGATAGTGAATGATGAAGTGCAGTGGATTAGCAAGGAGGAAGTAAGGATAGCTATGAAGAGGATGAAGAACGGAAAGGCTATTGGTCCAGATGACATACCTGTGGAAGCATGCAGTTGTTCAGGTGAAATGGCAGTGGAGTTTTTAACTAGATTGTTTAATGAAATCTTGGAAAGTGAGAGGATGCCTGAGGAATGGATAAAAAGTGTTTTGGTACCAATTTTTAAGAATTAGGGTGATGTGCAGAGCTGTAGTAACTACAGAGGGATTAAACTGATCAGTCACAGCAAGAAGTTAAGGGAAAGGGTAGTGGAAGTTAGGTTAAGAAGGGAGGTGATGATTAGTGATCAGCAGTATGGTTTCATGCCAGAAAAGAGCACTACAGATGCGATGTTTGCTCTGCAAGTGTTGATGGAGAAGTACAGAGAAGGTCAGAAGGAGTTGCATTGTGTCTTTGTGGATTTAGAGAAAGCATATGACAGGGTGCCTAGAGAGGAGTTGTGGTATTGTATGAGGAAGTCGGGAGTGTCAAAGAAGTGTGTAAGAATGGTACAAGATATGTACGAGGGTAGTGTGACAGTGGTGAGGTCTGCGGTGGGAGTGACAGATGTGTTTAAGGTGGAGGTGGGATTACATCAAGGATCAGCTCTGAGCCCTTTCTTATTTGTAATGGTGATGGACAGGTTGACAGACGAGCTCAGACAGGAGTCCCCATGGACTATGATGTTTGCAGATGACATTGTGATCTGTAGTGAGAGTAGGGAACAGGTGGAAGAGACCCTGGAGAGGTGGAGATATGCTCTAGAGAGAAGAGGAATGAAGGTCAGCAGGACTAAGACAGAATATATGTGTGTGAATGAGAGGGAGGATAGAGGAATGGTGAGGATGCAGGGAGTAGAGGTGGCAAAGGTGGATGAGTTTAAATACTTGGGATCAACAGTTCAGAGTAATGGTGAGTGTGGAAGAGAGGTGAAGAAGAGAGTACAGGAAGGATGGAGTGGTGGAGAAGAGTGTCAGGAGTGATTTGTGACAGACGAGTACCAGTAAGAGTGAAAGGGAAGGTCTACAAGACAGTAGTGAGACCAGCTATGTTATATGGGTTGGAGACAGTGGCATTGACAAAAAGGCAGGAGTCAGAGCTTGACATGGCAGAGTTGAAGATGTTAAGATTTGCACTGGGTGTGATGAGGATGGACAGGATTAGGACTAAGTATATTAGAGGGTCAGCCCAGGTTGGAAGGTTTGGAGACAAAGCCAGAGAGGCACGATTACATTGGTTTGGATATGTGCTGAGGAGGGATGCAGAGTAAATTGGGAAAAGATGCTAAGGATGAAGCTGCCAGGTAACAGGAAAAGAGGAAGGCCTAAGTTAAGGTTTATGGATGTGGTGAGAGTGGACATGCAGGTGGTTGGTGTGACAGAGCAAGATGCAGTGGACAGGAAGAAATGGAAGCAGTTGATCGGCTGTGACGACCCCTAACGAGAGCAGCCGAAAGAAGAAGAAGAAGAAGAAGAAGAAGAATTGTAACTCTTAAAAAAGCAATGACATCTCAACTGTCACATTCTGTGTCTTTGTGCTATTGAAATTTTACCCCAGCTGAGATGGAAATTGGTCCGTTGTGATCAGTTGTTAACAAATTCAAATAAAATAAAGTCGCTTTCTAAAAACAACAAAAAAATGGTGAGCCTGGTTCTCTGATGCATTCCTCGATGGGCTCAGTGGATGAAAGACCGGGAAACGTGTTTCTCTGGTTTGCTTCGAACTGGTAGATGAAGTATGCTGCCCCTTTTGGATGGCCAAAGTGGGACTTCTTGTGATTTTGCAGGACAGACCATGCTTCAGGCTTAGATGTTTCATTTCTTTTTGCATGTCTGAGAGAACGGGTGTGTTGCCTTTTTTTTTTTAAATTGTTGAAGGAGACAAGAGATGTCTTTTGTTATGGTGACAAGAGGAATTCACTAGATGGTGATGGAGAATGGGGATGTTGGGTTTTGAGTTTCGTGTCCTTCAGAGGATGCATGGTAGCACAAGGGCTGTTTGAGTGGCTTTCTAAGTTTATGAGACCTGTATGTGTGGTTTGTGGTTTGTTCCTGTTTCTGTTACTCGGTACTGGTGCTGCAATGGTAGGGGAGTTTTTCCACGGCTGTGATTTTTGTCAGGGGGGAGTTGGGAAAGTGTGCATGTTTCACAGATTGAGTTTCACCCGTGAAGAATGCATGTCAGGCGCACATGCATTGTGTGGCATTAACAGCCATGGGGGAAGGTCATGGCAGGCATAGCTCTCAACTTTCTAGAGTTTCACAGAATGTCCAGAATTTTGACTCATGTTTTTGGTCCATTTCTCATAAACTGTAGCTTGCTGGCAAATAATTTACATTTCATTCAGGACTGAGGTCAGAAAATGATGGCAGACATTTGATTTTAGATTCCATTTCCTTTAAAAATGAATGCCAGTGGAACACCTGTTATGGTATCAGCTTTTCAGGTCTGTATAAGTGATATTTATAGGTTTCACTACTGATCTAAGAGGTTTAGAGGTAGGATAACAGGGTCCAATTGATACATTGACTTACCTCTTGGCTGAGCAGATTTTGCTTCATTCCATAGGCTCGCCTTCCCTCTTTTACCGCATGGATGCTACTTAAGCATCAATAGAATTAGACTATAGATAAGTAGCAGGCACTAAATACACACACACACACACACACACACACACACACACACACACACACACACACACACACACACACAAATATATATATATATATATATATATATATATATATATATATATATATAGATATATGTATATAGATATACACACACATATATACATATTAAAAAAAGTGCAGATATAAGGTATAGAGCTGGATTCTGCTGTGGCAGCTTCGAGTAGTTTCAGGGGTCCAGATGTAGTTTCAGGTTCTCGTTTGAGGTGTTTGTATGGGTAAAGTGTTTGCCTTGCAAATATACTCACAGAATCATTCAGTGTCCAGGGTTTCAGGAGGCAGTACCTACTGGGGTTTGCCATTTCGGTTATTTGATTATTTTTTTTTTTTTTTTTTTTTTTTACAAAAAAAAACATAGAACTGCTGTGGAGTGATGACTGGGTTTTGATTAAGCAAGGAGCATAGGCATGGGATGGTGTGGCTACATGATTGTGTCTCAGCAACGGAATGTAAGGTTCTTTTTTACCACAACCACTGCTCTGTAATAGGGCTTGACTTCATCGCTTATCTGCACATCTTATTTAGGTTGGCAACTAGTTAGGCTTGTTCAAGAATTGGGGGTTGTGGCTGCCTTCGGGCACAGGGGGGAGGTGCCTTGTATGGGAGTTTTTTGAATGGTGAGTAAGAATAATTATTTCCTGTAATGTAATCTGTAACCATGATTTACATTAGCTACATCTGTTGGTATTTTTTGCTAGTCCGCTTGTATTTGCAGGTCGGGCATGAGAAATATGAATGTTCTGTTGGACAATGACATGCAGTTTACAACATTACAAGTGTGATTTCATATGCAACTATTTGAATTTGTAGGAACAATATTCAGAAGTTGCCCCTGTTTGCCTTTGTCCCACTTTAGTTTGTGGCTTTGTCTGGATTTCTTGCTCTAGGAGGTTGTAGGGTATGCACAGAATGTCTAGGCTCAGCCTCGTATCTTTGTCTGATTTCATAAAATTGTGGTTAGCTAGCAAATTACTGGCAAATCATTAATGCTTAGAGTTAGAATGATGACTGATAGTTTCAGATTTCCTGCCCTTCAGAAAATTCATGTTAATGCAATGTCGGTTGTTGATGCAGTGCTAGTTATCTATCAATGTTTCAAGTTTGTAGGAGCATTAAAAAAAAAATTAGTCCCTATTTAGGGTCTTTGTCAATTTTATTTATGGCTTCATCCAGATGTTTGATTTAGGAGGGTGAGAGGTATGACTTGCATGCATTTTTACTGCTAATTACAGTAAGTGGACATTGCTTCCACCCAGAGGACAGAGATTTTATCTCATAATTTAGGTCTGTCCTTTAAACTTTGGAGGTTCTCGATTTTTGAGTTCCCAGATCTGACTGCTAGCTTACTGTAGACATTAAGGGGGCATAATATATTGCATTTGCCTCATATATACAAGGTACAGAGTTTGAATCCTATCTTTGATCAGTGTTCACCGCGGGGTTTCACAGCCCATGGGTATGAAGGAGCTAAAATGGTAAGCATAATATTTATGGTATCATCCTTGCAAAGTAGTTAACCTAAAATGACCAATGAAAAGGATGCAGTTGTGCATTTGCTATCACTTTCTTTGAGAGGTTGAGGGCAAGGCAAGTGTTAGCAGGAGAGCTCAGATAGAGTCTCACTTTTAACATGGCTCTTAAAGTTGGGGAAGTGCTTGTGTGGCAAACGTGGGGTGGGTAGGTGCTGGGTGGTGGGGGATTATAGTTTAGTGAATGTCTCTTTTGTTGATTTGATTAGAGTACTTGCATTCAGGCAGCCTCATGGTAACAATTGAGGTTATTTGCACCAGTTTGCACTAATTTGTTTCCCAAGAGGTTTGCAAGCAAAGGGTGCTTGACATTCATATTGCTAAGTATGGGGCCCTTTCAGCAAGTTGAAGAGGTAAGTAAATGGATGCCATAAAAGAGGGCTCTGTGTGTGTTTGCTTTTTGTGAGAATGAGTGGTTGAGTGAGGATGGTGTTCTTTCCTGTGGCGGCGAGTGTCGCTACTACATGCATGCTGCTCATCTGAAACTTGTGGTAAGTTTGGTAATGTTAAGGGGGGGTTATGTTAAGTAAGTCTCCCTTTTTAACATGGATGGTGTCACAAGCTCTGTAATTGGTTGTTTTGGCAGAGCATGGAATGGTTTAATTTTCTTTACCCTCCTTATTGTCTCTCCTTCCATTCCCATGTTGAGGAACATTGCCACTTATAGTGTGGTACATATGGGTGAATGGTGGAACACTTTACAATGGCCCACTGATAACGTTAACTATTATGCTCATAGGATGCTTAAAGTGTGATAATTTTACTTACAGAATAGGCCTGTTTAAGAAATAATGATTCAGTTCTATGTACCATTGATATCAGTTAAACTGCTAACACAGAATGGGTGACAGCCTTTTTAGATGTAGAGCTTTGAGGAACATGAACTTTTAGAAGGTGGGGAAGGTTGTCATTAAGAAGTTTTGATTTGTGTGTGGGCAGATGATTTACAGTCTCCTTTTCTTTTGCACATCACAATGAGGTTGTAGATAGGGGATCACAGATTGGGCATCAGTCAGTGGCCAGAAGGAAGTGGAATTGAAATATGATGGAGTCTGCTGGGTTGATGTTCTGGCTGCTGGAGTGGTGTGCCCTTTGGGTGGCATACAGACGTTGCGGTTAGGTAGGATGTTATGCAGATGGGCTGGCTTTGTTTTGGATGGTGTTGGGATTTTAGTGTTTTGGTAGTGCATTTGGCAGGTAATGTCTCAGGCTAATTACAAAGCTACTGTTGGTGGTAGGATAAGTGAGGATATGTTTGAATTACAGACGTTATACAATGTACGGGTATCGCTTTGGCACTGGTGGAGGATCATTAGTTTAATTTCATCTGTTTAGGCAACAGACTTCTTTGGACATTTATATGATAAGGCTTTGGGAAGTTCATGAGAGGGATCCAGTTTGGTTTGGAGAGGATGGATTACTCCAAATGATGTTTGGCTTTAACCTTTTTTAATGTACGGTTAGGTTGTTTTGATGGTTTTGTTGGAAGTTTTGGTATGAAGGAGGGGGAACAGCCTTGTCAAGCTGGTGGGGGGAGCAGAGGGGCAGGCTTGTTACTCTTCTGTTCCCCTTCTGGTGTTGGATGCTTATTTCAATGAGCTGGGAAATGAAAGGGAACAATTGGATGCTGCTTGATAAGTAAAAGTAAGCAAGTGGAGGTAAGGACACTGCTTATTTGGTTGGATATTTAATTCACTAAGTGGGAAATGAAAGTGAGTGAGTGGTACGGATGCTGCTTGATACATGAAATAAGCAAACAGAGGTAAGGACGCTGCTTATTTGGTCAGGGTGAGTGAGGTCATACTGCCCTACTTAGCAGTTATATGGATGTTTATGCTGTGATCAAAAATTAAAATTTCAGTCAAAAAAGTTATGTTTATGGAAGTCTAATAAAGGTCATCAAGCATCATTTGGTTTAATATGTTTATTGAAGGGAAACAGGGCAATGAATTTTAGAGGCACGTAGCACATTCATTTGTCAAGCAAACATACATGTTAAATCCTCATCTGTTACTTTTTCTTCTCTGTAGTACCACACCTGAGTAGTTGTTCCTTATACTCAAATAGCATGTGCTGCAGTTTCTAAGGAACTGTACACTGTCTTATAAAATGGTTCTCCTATATTTCTCAATGACATTAGACCGATGCTATTCCTGAAACTGAAATGAATAAAAACAAAAGCAGGCAATTCATACTGATAAAAACAGTGCATACTAGTAGTGGGAAGACAGTGTGACTAAAACCCAAGAGATATGGAATAAGATAATGGTGAATGTTAAAGGCTAAAAGACCTCAAATACTAATGCAGGTGACATCTTACCTGAAATAAGTTCTTCCTGGGCTGCATGCACAGTGCAGAGATATTGAGTATTTCAGTGGGATAGAGAAATGATATCACTACTAACAACTGAAACAATTCGGAAGACTTCAAGAAATGTTTTGTACTAACTACACAACAAACATGGAAATAAATAAATGAAAATGGCAGCAGAGGGAAGACTAGAATACAGGTTTGCAACTTAAGCATTAGTGACACTCCATTAAGCAAAGCCTAACATCTTAGATTGGTGGGTAGGAGTGGACACAATGTGGGAATGAATAGATAATAACATAATTCCAAAGTTTGTTAAAACAAATTACTTGCAGGCATGACATAAAATTGTCTGTGCAGCCTTAAGAGAGACCTTATTTTGCTTAGTGATCTTACACTTTAATAATACTAATAACAATAACAATACATTGCAGTAATTACATTTCTGTTTGCATATGACATAGTTTCCAGTCTGGCTAGAAACTTATGCTTATGTAATGTTACTACTCAATACATGCAGCAAGAAACTCTACTAAATCCTTTCGCAAAATGAAGCAGTTACAAATAATGTAATAAATAATGTAATAATGCAATAAGGACAGGTTCACTGTTATAATGTTAACAATTTGCAGCATGCTCTTGGTGTCCTTGTATATCTAATGATTTACATTGTGATATGTATTTCAACTGAAATGTGTCATTTATAGTTTGGAATTGTAGTTTAACAAATGAGAACCTTTGTGTACCCTGTAATACTGGACTGTTTTCATGAACATACTAGTGCATACCCACTATTGTGTTACAATGGACAAATGCATACTCACAATGATGCAAATGTTTAGCACAATAAGCTGGATTTACTCCTAGTAGCATAAAACCACTACTTTTTGAAGCATACATGCCACTTGCATCTCTCATCCTTCTTAGTCTTCCCTCATAGGCTCGGACATTTTGCATTCTCTCCATATTAGCTGTGGGGGACATATAAACACATTAAGGTCAGCAATCAGAAACAGATGCAGCTGCTTCATCATTCAAGTAGTGCCTGTTAGTGATACTCACACATATGTGGAGTGCCATCAGTCCTACATTCATCTATCTGATGACTGAAGTGAACCCTCTTCCTCATCCTGCAGTCTTGATAGTGATTCCTACACTGTTTGTCAGTGCTGGGGATGCTGGTAACAGTGGACAAATCCTGGGCCAAACTATTTCATGCATCCAATTTGTAATCTGTGTTCCCTCAACAGCCGGGGACCATAATCTTTCACTAGGGGTCCAACAAATACTTTGGATTCCTGCACACCCCACCTTTGAGAATGAAATCTCAAGCCTTCACCCTGAACCCCAGCCATCTTTAATGCAGATGAACACCAATGTACAATGTGATCCACTGCCAATTACAGCTATAACAGATACTGAGAATGCAGAACATTGCGACCTGCATCATTTGAAAATGGTGCATGCTGCTTACCATTGTGCAAAGTAGGGAATTTGTTTGTGTGCAGTTAGTAATGCACAATATTTGAGATAATACAGATATTATTATGAAAACTGCCTCAGCCATCATGACAATGCATATTATATAGGACATACTAGCACAACTATTAACAGTTATCATGTGAAGTGGGACACCATTAAAAAGGACAGGATTCTGCAGTATCACAACCCTGCACCTTAGCTATGACACCCCTACAATCACAGGTGTTCCCAATACAAGAATGTAGACATACATGTGTAGGATTCATTGCATTAGTAGCTATGACAAGGACACATTAGAAAACAAGACTGCATTACTTGTATTCAAACCCAGGACCCTCTGAACTGTAAGTGACACTAAACTCCTCACAACACAGGAGAAGTTACATACATTTGTTTTCAATGTAATGTGTATACAGACTCAGTATAAGAAAATGAAGTGATAGCATGCAGAAAATTAAATTAATGTATGATAAATACATTCCAGTTTGTTAATACACAGGGAATATGCCTACATACCTGTGCAATCCAGATTAACATGCTATGTAGATTCAGAGCAATGCATGGTTGCCTTAAAGCTGTTTTTCTCACATATACCACTAACGCAAGCCATAACAGTCATTCATCACACAAGCAACTTTCAACAAGGAATGTACATTTATTTTGAAGTAGTACATGTTAGATGTGCAAGTAATGAAACATTTAGCATGGAATATAATTCACAAACTCATTACACAGGCTGTTATGAATATTGTTTTCAAATATACAACACCGTCCTAACATGCTGTGTTCCTCAGTCACTCAGCAATCATCAAACCAGTACTGTTGTATCGAGTGTGTGTTCAAACAATTCTATACTATTGCCTTTACAATGTTTAAGGATATTATGTGGGAACATGTTATTCAATCACCAAAAAGTACAGCCATGTTGGCTGGCATGAACAAGCATTGCCTGTTATTTTGTGGGTGGGGTCAAAGACATCCACCCCTATGTGAGCCTGTGAGATATCCCCCAGAGAACACATCTTGAGCATTTGAGACAGAACAAATATGGAATTCAATATAGCTGGCAGGTTTGCCAGCACACATGTGGCAGATGATACACATACTGTTCAACATGCCTTGCCAGTTACATTTGTACACCTCATAGTTATTGTATACCATATCCTGTTCCCCATTTCTTGCTGTAATGTGCACATGACTCCAATGCAAGGCACACATTCATTTAGGATACTGAAATACAGGATACAATTGCAGAATTCCTCTGAATATATACTCAGAAATAATATTCACTTTTGTCATGTTGTAGCATTCCATGCAGTGATGTTATAAAGCCTGTGGATGGTGATGCCTGTAACTCACCAAGCATGCCCCATGCTACTCTGTGAAATGTCCCTGTGAATACATATAGCTTATAGACATATACCATACTTTCCACTGAGAGGGTTTTCTACACTTGTCTCTGTCCATGAGTCAATGCTGAGAGAGTTTGCTTAGTTCCTCCAGGGTCTATGTGCCCTAGAAAAATGTCCACCTTCTGTCTGTATGTCTATTGTCAGCAGCAGCAGTGTCTTCAGCCTGTATTACAGACAGATGTATTTAAAAAGCAGTAGGTAATAAAAATCTATTTGTGCCTGCTTTGTGTCTGTACTGCAGTATGATCTCACCCTCTCCCACCCCAAAAAAAAGGAAATGGAGACAGCAGGAGTGCTTTTATATCTTGTGGAGTAGCTCCACAGGATTGGCTGATTACCATGCAATTCAGCTGTGTTTGCTGTAGTTAGCATCTCTGAAGCACAGAGTAGGACACATGCAATCAATTGTTGATGTACTCCATTATAAAAAGGCAAATGAGTAGCTGGGTAAACTGATGTTGGTCTGAGTTAGTATATGTTTGCAAATGAGATGCACATTTCTTTGTATTTAATATATACTGCGGTGCTGGTGCTGCAGTAGCATTTTCGCCTCACAGTTAGATGTTGCCTGTTCGATTCTCAGAGGGTCTTCTGTGTGACGACATGCGTGAATGGGCGTTCCTTCATTGAAGGTTGTGTGTTAGGCCCAGCAAGCCAGCACATAAAACTCTACTGCCAATCATTAGCGGACCGGAGTTCTGCTGTGGCGACGCCTAACCGGGAAAAGTAGAAAGACAAAAAAAATATTTCAACAGAGGACTATTGCACTCCATAGGGTATGTATTCATCTTGCTACCTAAATAATGCCAATGCTGGAATGCAGATAACAGTACATGTGAAGTAATTCTGTATGCATTTGTTAGAAATATACTCATTGCATGGCCTTATTTATCAGACATGTGAGAGATTCAGAGACTGTAGGGTAGGCGTAAAGTTTAATGTCTATGTGCTAACTATGTACACATGCCCCGTGGAAAGATCCTTTGATAGTACCTTTAACATTTCCCCATTGTTTGCTTAACATTGTTCCTGATCCTGGTACTTGGCGCATTATGGGATTTTGGGGGGGGGGGATGAAGTCCTGCTATGGAAAACACTAGAATGCAATGTTATGTTGGTTGTGGGGCATAGTCCTGTATCTGTTAGGGCACAATAAATGATATAATGCTCTTGTTACTCACTAACTTTTGTAACCACCCTTGCTATTTACTGTGCAATGTTGAATCTGTACAGTGTACTCTCTTTTTGAGTATTCGGAGCCTTTCTTTACTGCATAATCTGTATAATAATTTGTACTTATGTAATCATTATATGTGGTATCATTATTTTGACTTTCAGTAAACAGTATCCCCCTGAGACAAACTTCCAGAACTAGTAAAACAAAAAAGGCGAACCAGGAACAACTGCAGACCACCGATTTATTTATTTATCTAACCAAAATTGTACTAAGCGCTTTCACACACACATATCAGGGCATCTTCAGAGTACTGACAATCCTTGTGTTGAACCTCTTTTTAAATCCTTATGTAAATTAGATAATTGAACAATTAAACAATTAAACAAACTATTACCTACGCAGCTAAAAATTCTTAAAGGTACAATCAGCAAAAATGAACATAAACAGCCAGGACTTGTGCAAACTTGTTAATTTGTAAATGTAATAAAACCTTCTTGTCAAAAACTATGTATATGTAATACCAATAAATAAAAGTAAAAATACATATATAAATATCTAGATAATAGTATAAATCTAAATAATTATTAAATATAAACAATTGTTATACAATCCAGCATAAAATCATTCATTAAAAATTTCCTAACATTAAAATTCATATTGTTATACAAAATATTTAAAACATTAAATTATCAGATGTTAACCTAATACATACAAGATCAAATAAATAGAGACTTGTACTTTAGTATACTTGATATAGAAATATGTTCGTTAATACCAGGGCTAGAACTTGCATTTAGCCGTAATTGCCATAAACATTCTTTAGCCTCAAGTAAGGTGTTGTCATCACCACCTTTGTTATTATTGTAGTATACAATTCTGTCAATAACAAAGAATAAAAATCTCTTAAAATTCTGGCATCTTAGACTATGCATATAAAGAGAACTAGTATTTTTCTGTTTTTTAATGTCTCTAACATGTTCCACTATCCTTTCTCAAGTTTCCTTATCGTTTTGCCAACATAGAAGGCTGGGCATGATGAACATATAGCTAGGTACACCACCATTTTTGTGTTGCAATTACAATGACCTGGGCATCTAATTGTTTTGCCAAAATTTTGTACCGCAACATATGGTCCATCATTAATAAATTTACAAGTATGGCATGCCCCACATTTGCTCATCGAAGATGTGTTGAACATATTCTTATTATTAACTGCCTCAAAATGTTCTTTAAGATTCATCCCCCTACTATAAGTGACCTTGGGCCCAGTCCCTAAATTATCAATAAGGCCACCGTTGTTCTGGAGAATACTTATCCAGGTCTCATGTACTATATTAACTATCCTGGGTGATATATCATTAAATGGTATAATAAAGGTGTCATTTCTAGTAGTGTTATTAGTCCTAGATATACTGTTGTCAAAAGCGTACTTTAATATAGGTTTGTATATTTGATGTCTTTTAATATAAATCTCTTCACTAACTTTAACAATTAATTCTAATGGATAACCTCTATCCAGAAACATATCTGATAATATTTTAATCTCATTGTAAAATTAATGTCTTCACTAATAATTCTAGAAAATCTGACCATCTGTCCCTTTACTAAATTCTTTTTCTGGTAATAGGGATGGCAACTATCAAAATGTAAAAAGAATTGGAATGAGTTTTTCTAAAAATACTTGATTCTAACTTGCCCATGTTTTATAGAATAAAATATCTAAATACTCACAATTGTTGTCAAATATCTTAAAGTGAAATTCAAAAACTAGATGTCGTTTTAGAAAATTTTCAAACTCAATAAGCATTTCTCTGTTGCCCTTCCAAAAATAAGAATGTCGTCCAGGTACCTTAAGTAAAGGGCAATGTTAGGCCAGAAACTAGAAGTAAAAACACTTTGTGTTTCCCATAAGGCTAACACCAAATTGGCATAAATGGGGGCGCATCTAGCCCCCATGGCCACACCTGTACTTTGTTTATAATATTCACCATTAATACACATAAAATTGTTTTCAAGTACAATAGCCATCAGTTCACGTAACAATTTGCATTTAGCCTTATTAGACTCACTAAATTTCAGCAAACTTGTCTCAAACATTTCAAGACCTAAGTCATGAGGAATCACTGTGAATAGGTTGACAACATCAATAGTTACCATTGTCATATCGTCTTCAATATCAACAAAATGTTCTCTAGCTTTTTCTAGACAATGCCAGGAATCTTTTAATATATGAGGCAGATGTTTTAAAGTTCCCCTTACAATGCAAGTCTATATAAGCAGCAATGGCTTCAGTCTTTGAACCCCTGGCAGAGACTATGGGCCTAAAGGGTGGATTGTGTATGTCCTTATGGATTTTGGGGATACCAAAAATGGATGGCGTCATTGGATGTTCCACTAATAAAATATATTGAGACTACGCAGCGTCTCATTAAAGCTCTACAGGAGAAAGGGCACAATACTCCTGTGGTTACCAATGGGGCCATTACTGAGTCTCAGGAGCAACTTTTTACATTACATTCTACACCAGGATCGAGTCCGGTGCAACCGTCAGCTAGTTATGGTTCGGCGTGTTCTATAGGAGGAGAGGCCAACACAGGAAATGTTCAGTCTGGGAACCCACCTTCGAACAAAGCATCGAACACTAGGGACGGCGTTACTAGAGACACTGAGGCACGAAAAAATTCGTTGATGGATATCAAAGACATTTTAGCTGCTCCAGTTTTCCAGGATGGCTCACGGAGCAAAAACAATGACCTAGGTAGTTTGAACAAACAGTTGTCAGAGTTTGAAAAGACTCTGAGATCTTTTAAAACTTTACAGATGGACAACGCTTTTCTGGAGAGGTCCCTTGAGCTTGGTCAAGTACCTAAGGGACTTTGTGTGTTCAAACTTCCGTTTGGATTTGTAGAAGGGACAAAACTATTTGATGAACTTCTGCAACTGTTCGACAGAACAGGTATAGAACTGATTAAATTAATTATTCGTAACAATAATTATAAACTTGCTGTTTTAAATGAACAATTGGTCATTTTAGATAAGAATATTCGCCAGGACTTGTTATTTGAATTTAATAGATTTCGTCTTGATAATATTATCAAAGATATGGATAGATTTATTAGTAAAGGGCTAGAAACTAAGAATCTTAAATTAATAAGGGACACCAATGATTATAAGAATAAAAAAGTGTATGTGCATTTCAAAGAGTTTAAAAGCATGAGGCGGGTATTCAAACAGCCTGTGGCCGATTCAGTTGCTGAGAACAACTTGAATACCACTAACAGCCACTCCAGTTTACAACAGAACTATAGAGTTAATAATGAGAATGGAGAAGGTGTTTTTTTAGAGGAGCCGACACTGAGAAGGTCAGAGCGGCTCCGGGACAGATATGGGGGTCAACAATATCAGCAGAATCGACCATATTACAAGACAACACACAGAACCAATTCTTGGTACCGCTAAATAGTAGTCACAGTAGTAATAATATAACATGTATGAGTGAGGCACCAGTTTATCAAACTAGTCATTTTATGAGTGATATTTATGACAGTGTCACTTCATGCCACAATTATATGGATAGTGGTGATAGACTGCCATATTCTATGGTATTTACACAGGAGAAGGACACTGATAACACTGACTGGCACTGTTCTGTTATTACAGAAGGAGGGTTTAGTATATACAATTATACTGATACTTGTTTTAATGCTGCCTATGTTAAACTTTTTAAGAAGGGTTTTAGATTTGTCCCTTCATTTAAATTAGATGTTGGTAGAATTTTGATTAATTTAAAACTTTACACTAGAGCACTTAAACTTAAGCTGTTTTTTGTTAACAACAAATGTAACCAGAGAGACAATACTAGTTTTACTCTAAAAAGGAGTAGTACTTTTATACCCCCACAGAACCCAATGATTTATTTGTTTGAGAGATTATGTGAAACACAAATCAGAAGAATATTAAAGAATGAAAAAATTACTTCTGATAATTTGACTTCCGCTGAAAAATTTTGTCTTAAGGAATTAACTTCTACCGACAAATATAGGGTAATGAAACCCGATAAAGGGGTGGGGTTGTTATTATGAGCAAAACAGACTATTTGAACAAAATGACAATAATGTTGAGTGACAATACGACGTATGAAAAAGTGTCAAAACATGAAATGGAAAGGGCATATGTTAAGGTGGATTGGTATCTATATGAATTTTTGATGGATGGAGTCATCACCAAAGATGAATATAATTTTTTATTAGTGGAACATCCAATGACGCCATCCATTTTTGGTATCCCCAAAATCCATAAGGACATACACAATCCACCCTTTAGGCCCATAGTCTCTGCCAGGGGTTCAAAGACTGAAGCCATTGCTGCTTATATAGACTTGCATTGTAAGGGAACTTTAAAACATCTGCCTCATATATTAAAAGATTCCTGGCATTGTCTAGAAAAAGCTAGAGAACATTTTGTTGATATTGAAGACGATATGACAATGGTAACTATTGATGTTGTCAACCTATTCACAGTGATTCCTCATGACTTAGGTCTTGAAATGTTTGAGACAAGTTTGCTGAAATTTAGTGAGTCTAATAAAGCTAAATGCAAATTGTTACGTGAACTGATGGCTATTGTACTTGAAAACAATTTTATGTGTATTAATGGTGAATATTATAAACAAAGTACAGGTGTGGCCATGGGGGCTAGATGCCCCATTTATGCCAATTTGGTGTTAGCCTTATGGGAAACACAAAGTGTTTTTACTTCTAGTTTCTGGCCTAACATTGCCCTTTACTTAAGGTACCTGGACGACATTCTTATTTTTTGGAAGGGCAACAGAGAAATGCTTATTGAGTTTGAAAATTTTCTAAAAACGACATCTAGTTTTTTGAATTTCACTTTTAAGATATTTGACAACAATTGTGAGTATTTAGATATTTTATTCTATAAAACATGGGCAAGTTAGAATCAAGTATTTTAGGAAAAACTCATTCCAATTCTTTTTACATTTTGATAGTTGCCATCCCTATTACCAGAAAAAGAATTTAGTAAAGGGACAGATGGTCAGATTTTCTAGAATTATTAGTGAAGACATTAATTTTACAATGAGATTAAAATATTATCAGATATGTTTCTGGATAGAGGTTATCCATTAGAATTAATTGTTAAAGTTAGTGAAGAGATTTATATTAAAAGACATCAAATATACAAACCTATATTAAAGTACGCTTTTGACAACAGTATATCTAGGACTAATAACACTACTAGAAATGACACCTTTATTATACCATTTAATGATATATCACCCAGGATAGTTAATATAGTACATGAGACCTGGATAAGTATTCTCCAGAACAATGGTGGCCTTATTGATAATTTAGGGACTGGGCCCAAGGTCACTTATAGTAGGGGATGAATCTTAAAGAACATTTTGAGGCAGTTAATAATAAGAATATGTTCAACACATCTTCGATGAGCAAATGTGGGGCATGCCATACTTGTAAATTTATTAATGATGGACCATATGTTGCGGTACAAAATTTTGGCAAAACAATTAGATGCCCAGGTCATTGTAATTGCAACACAAAAATGGTGGTGTACCTAGCTATATGTTCATCATGCCCAGCCTTCTATGTTGGCAAAACGATAAGGAAACTTCGAGAAAGGATAGTGGAACATGTTAGAGACATTAAAAAACAGAAAAATACTAGTTCTCTTTATATGCATAGTCTAAGATGCCAGAATTTTAAGAGATTTTATTCTTTGTTATTGACAGAATTGTATACTACAATAATAACAAAGGTGGTGATGACAACACCTTACTTGAGGCTAAAGAATGTTTATGGCAATTACGGCTAAATGCAAGTTCTAGCCCTGGTATTAACGAACATATTTCTATATCAAGTATACTAAAGTACAAGTCTCAATTTATTTGATCTTGTATGTATTAGGTTAACATCTGATAATTTAATGTTTTAAATATTTTGTATAACAATATGAATTTTAATGTTAGGAAATTTTTAATGAATGATTTTATGCTGGATTGTATAACAATTGTTTATATTTAATAATTATTTAGATTTATACTATTATCTAGATATTTATATATGTATTTTTACTTTTATTTATTGGTATTACATATACATAGCTTTTGACAAGAAGGTTTTATTACATTTACAAATTAACAAGTTTGCACAAGTCCTGGCTGTTTATGTTCATTTTTGCTGATTGTACCTTTAAGAATTTTTAGCTGCGTAGGTAATAATTTGTTTAATTGTTTAATTGTTCAATTATCTAATTTACATAAGGATTTAAAAAGAGGTTCAACACAAGGATTGTCAGTACTCTGAAGATAGCAAACAAAAAAGCGATGAGTGCACCATGGACTAAGTTTAAAAACCAAAAGTAGAATGAATAAATCCATAAGGTCTTCTTAGTAGATAAAATCCACGTTTATTGGAGACAATAGAACTGCAGCAAGTAGCAAATAGTAAGCGCTTTTGCGTTGTTGCCCAACGCTTCATCAGACATAAAGAAAATGTAAAACTCTCCCTTTTTAAACAGCTAATTGTCATGATGTCATAAATACCTTAAAGAGACAGACATATAGACATAAAATACAGTTCAAGTTAAAACAGAAACGTCAATTATCTAAGTAAAAAATATATTTGAAGTATATATGCACATTAATGCTTCAAAGGTCTTGAAGCTAAAAAAGGCTTAATAGTAAGCCTTTCATTAAGCCCAAATCTATGGGCTTGTAGTTTCACAATCCACTTGCCTTCCCTTTCTTCAATTCTATTTTTAATATTGCCTAATCTTCCATCAATGTTCACCATTTCAAGGACCAGGAATTTAAATGTGTGGTTGTCACCTGAGTCTACGATGTATTTGGCTAGGGCATTCAATATGTTTCTTCTGGATATAGCATAAATGTGTTCCCTAATGCGTTCTCTTGAGGATCTACTTGTCATGCCTACATAAAATTTCCTACATGTTTGGCAGTCAGCTAAATAAACCAAATTGGTGGATTTACAAGTCGCATGACTTCTACACATACAGCATACCATCAGCAAAAAGCTGACCTAGCCAATAATTTTATATCTAGGGGCTACAATAGGAACTCTGTGTTTGAAGCTATTTCTGAATGTGATTCCAAGAGAAGTGATGAAGCTGCACCCACCATTAAAAGACCTACATTCCAGCGTTCGAAATCGACACGAACACCTAGACCTAACATCAATAGGATCGTAATTCCTTACACGAACAGAAACAATCATGTTCTAAAGATTTTTAACAAACACTGGAATCTCCTTATGATAGATGATGACATAAGGTCTCTAGTTGACAACAAACCCCGAGTAGCCTATAAGAACATGCTTTCTTTAAACAGGTTACTTTGTTATGATAAACCACACACTGATGAGCTGAAGAACATGAAACCTGGTACCTTTGCTTGCCTATCCTGCAACCAGTGCAGATATATTGCCAACACTCACAACTACACACATCCTGATACACAAAGAACATACACATTTAAACATCATGTGACTTGTAAATCCACCAATTTGGTTTATTTAGCTGACTGCCAAACATGTAGGAAATTTTATGTAGGCATGACAAGTAGATCCTTAAGAGAACGCATTAGGGAACACATTTATGCTATATCCAGAAGAAACATATTGAATGCCCTAGCCAAACACATCGAGGACTCAGGTGACAACCACACATTTAAATTCCTGGTCCTTGAAATGGTGAACATTGATGGAAGATTAGGCAATATTAAAAATAGAATTGAAGAAAGGGAAGGCAAGTGGATTGTGAAACTACAAGCCCATAGATTTGGGCTTAATGAAAGGCTTACTATTAAGCCTTTTTTAGCTTCAAGACCTTTGAAGCATTAATGTGCATATATACTTCAAATATATTTTTTACTTAGATAATTGACGTTTCTGTTTTAACTTGAACTGTATTTTATGTCTATATGTCTGTCTCTTTAAGGTATTTATGACATCATGACAATTAGCTGTTTAAAAAGGGAGAGTTTTACATTTTCTTTATGTCTGATGAAGCATTGGGCAACAACGCGAAAGCGCTTACTATTTGCTACTTGCTGCAGTTCTATTGTCTCCAATAAACGTGGATTTTATCTACTAAGAAGACCTTTTGGATTTATTCATTCTACTTTTGGTTTTTAAACTTAGTCCATGGTGCACTCATTGCTTTTTTGTTTGCTGTTTTCGTGTTTTTGAGGAGAGTGCTTTACCTGGCAGTGTGGTTCTTTTTATTCAGTACTCTGAAGATGCCCTGATGTGTGTGGGTGAAAGCGCTTAGTACAATTTTGGTTAAATAAATAAATAAATTGGTGGTCTGCAGTTGTTCCTGATCCCCCTGAGACAGACACCTCCATTCTCTGAGGCTGAAAATGAGCTGATCATAGATGCACTCAGGCAACACCATGATGTCATGCTGTCAACAGGGAGGCAAAGAATGGTTGAGCATGCAGAACTGTGGGAAGACCTTGTCAGAAATATCAACACAGTGGGCAGACAGAGTCACATGTATGACCAGGTGTGCCACAGAGCTACTGATATGATACATGCAGTGAGGAGGTATGCAACTGATGTGGCATGCAATCGTGAGGTCACCGGTGGTGGGACCAAAGCAGAAGAACCCCTTAGCACTACCAAAGAATTCCCGGTGTATATTTCCCCTCAGGAAAGCTCCCAGCAGTATAACAGCCAGTATTTCCTTGATGTGAGTGCCACACCTGCTACTCAACAAGAGCATCCAGGTAGATTGTATTAGACCATCAGTAGAATACATTTGCAGTCAGTCCATAATATTGTATATAGTTTTAATGTGTGGCATGTTGCTTTCTTGGTGGGGTATAAGTGAGATAGCTGCAGTTTTCAGGTCCTTTAACTGCCACAGAGAGATTCCTGGCACATATCTACACACAGGACAGCTCTCAGTCATCCTTGTGCCAATATGTTCTGGATATGTGCGCCACTCCCGCATCACATGTGGGGCTGTCAGGAATGCTTTGTAACATCATCATCAAAATATTTCTGCATTCAGTCATAAGTGTATATAGTTGTTTCAAGCTATATGTGTGTTGTTTTGGCGTATATCAGATAGCTGCAGTGTTATGCTCATGTAAAGTATATTAGCCACATTCCTAATAACATGCATTTGAGTGTACATATAGATGAGTAAAAGTATTAACCCCTGATGTACTGTTAAATGTCGGGTGCTGTTGTTATTATGTCTTCCTCTACTTTTCCTAGCACTGTCAGGGATTCAACATGCAAGGGCTGCAGCAACAGGTAAGTGGACTCTGTTCTGTACTGTATATACATCTATTCCAGCGTATCTGCCATACTGTCCTCTCAGGCCTGCTATTTCAGTACTGTTGGTATACGTGTCCACTGTACAGGTGTTTTCTAAATGTCACAGTTTGGTAATCATCTTGCTAGCTTGTATTTAAAATCATTGTAACTGAATGTCACATTACTGTGAAGTTGGTAATGATAGCAAACATTGAATTATCTGACACAGATCCCACATTCAAACTGCATACCCTTCAGATATGTCATGGTAAAGCAAAACCAGTTATTTCATCAGTTGTATTTATTTGTAAGAGCATATTATGTAACATTTGTCCATATTCTTTAGCCGTTGTTCAACCACTATTTATGGCTTTGTCCAAACTTTTTACTGTAAGTGGTTGTGGTATAAATGTCTGTAATAGTGACAGCAGTGTAAAGTGCATCATAGTAGTGTAGGTATTAATGTTGTCCTCGGGCCATCAATGAATATGGTGCCTAGTGCAGTAGCTCACTGTTGCAGCACATGAACAACACAGGCCAGAATGTCATCTGGTGACATGGATTCTGTGCTTCACATATAGGAGTTAGCAGTGATACCTTGCTTTTTGAAGATACCACAGTTTATAGGAGATGATGCATCCATGTAGTAAGCTTGGTGTTGTGA
Organism: Protopterus annectens; assembly: GCF_019279795.1. NCBI lineage: Eukaryota > Metazoa > Chordata > Ceratodontiformes > Protopteridae > Protopterus > Protopterus annectens. The sequence continues at coordinate 117,735,866 of NC_056737.1, read as the reverse complement.
GGGGACATATTTACAGCCACCTGTGTCTGCCAGCAGGTGTGGAATTCACAGTGGGTCAGTTTGTGCAATACCATCCAGAATTACTTCAATACACATCTGAGTGATATATTTTATTTTGCAGATGTAAATGATGGCAGGCCTATGGTTATGCCTGGATATGTGTCATTACTTATTACCAGAGTTGCTATATGAGGTTTCTTCAAGGTGTCTCATTGTTTATGGTGCATCGAGGTGAGTTGGCTTCCAGGACCATTTTGTACATGTGTTATTTGTAAACAGCAGCTTTTGTTACTTACTGTAGAATGTAGTACTGACAAACATCCATCATTATGGATTGTAATTCCTGGTGGATCTGTCTTAGAGCATACCAGGCATGACTGTGTGTATACATTTGTGCAGATCTGTAGTCAAGGCATCAGGGTGAAACCTACACCAGCTAGCAATGTCCTTTGTGTAAACCTGAGCTTGGGCATTGGATATCCCATCCTTAGGAAGATGTAGGTAACTTGGATGATGTTTTTGAACCTGAATCCACACATGGGGGGTTCATTAGGGGTCTATTTTAGCTCAATGAAATGGCATTACAGCGAATGCCATTTCACCAACACATAGACACCGAAACTCCATAACATCGAAACCCCAGGCCACCGATTTTTTTCCCCATGGAAAAAAATTGGTAGACCAACACAACACAACAAACTACTTAAAACATTGCAAAGTGGGGGGGGCTTCACCCCCACACCTCCAATATGAAGGGCTGTGCTCCCTACACCCCCCTAACTAAATATACCAACTCCGAGATTGCACTACAGTGGGGTAAAGGGCAATGTCATAGCTCAGGCCAAGCAATTTTTTCCCTGGGAAAATTCGCTGACCTGAGCTTTTGCTGTTACGGGGTTTCGGTGTCTATCTGTCAGTGAAATGGCATTTGCTGTAATGCCATTTTGCTGATCTGATATAGACCCATTCATGGGGTATGCCAATCTGCACACATACTTTGTTATGTAGTACAAGCACTACACATGCGCCTTTACATTGTTCAGTCATACAGTTGATGAACAGGTCTGACATATTACAGACCCTTGTGGGGTGGCGCACTATTTCTTCCATGTCATTTCAGTGTGCAACATCCACTTATGCTTGTGCACATCACTTTGTCCTACTATAATTTTCCACATGAGGCACTATATCCACTGGTGAATAAAATCATGTCAACTAGTCTTGCAGGGGGAACACAAGGAAACTGATAGGTGAGGATGGGAGGTTTAAACCTGATATCTGCATAGATACTGCTAAAAGGAGGGGTATATGTGATCTGAGTGGTATTTTCTGGGGAGTAACTGATGGTGTGTACATTCTGAGGTCATTCTTAAGGTGGATCTATAGCTCTGTCTTTGACCGATAGGTGTTTTATTTGCTGCTTGTTATGTAACAGAAGGTATGACAGCTACCTAGAGTTGTTGAGGATCTGCTTTGCAACATAGCAGCAGCCAAGTCTATTGGAAAATAATATTGTCATCTTGTGTTCTCATGTATGTATGAGGGCAAAGTGTTAAGGTGTCTGCACATGCACCACAACAGAGCAGGTAATCCAAGGAAACAATGTTAAAGCTTACACTAGGTCCAGAAACAATAATCTTCAAATAGAGACCCCCTAATGTACACACTTGCCAGCAGTGTACAGGTGTGAGTCCTATAAAACAGATGTCATCCTAATGTTCTTATTCTTTTGGCTACTGCCATGATAGTTTCCCACAGCACATCATCTGCTTCCATTTCCTCTTTTCCTCTGCCTCTTGTTCTGTCACAACAACTACCTGCCTATGCTTGGTCACCTCATCCATGAACCTAATATAAGGTCTTACTGTTTACCCCCCTACCTACTAGCTCCATCTTCAGCATCCATCCCCAAATGTACCTAGTATACTTCCTAACCACATGCCCAAAGCAATACAATCTCACCTCTCTGGACTTGTGTACAAACTGTACAACCTTGTGCTGACACTGTCATATACTGATTATTAATCCTTGTCCATCCTCAGCACAAGCAATGCAGATCCTAACATCTGGAACTCTTCCAGCTCCAGTTATGACTCCTGTATTTTTATCACCGCCACCATCACCAAACCATATCACATAGCTGTTGTCAGTACACTCTTGTAGACCTTCCCTTTTATTGTTATTGATACCCATCTGTCACAAATCAACCCTGATACTCTTCTACACTCAGTCCACTATGCATGCACTGTCTTCTTCACCTCCTTTCCACACTCAGCATTACTGTGTACTTTAGCTCCCATATATTTAATAACATACACCTTTGTCAACTGCACTCCCTGCAGTCTCACCATTCATCTATCCTCCCTGTCATTCACTGACATATATTCTGTGTTAGTCCTTATGCCATTCATTACTCAACTCTGTGTAGGATAACTTTGCCTCTCCAGGATCTCCTACACATGTTCCCTGATCACAATATCATACACAGATGTCATAGGCCAATCTGACCATCACCATGGCAGAGAGATGTCATAATGTTAGTGCATAGCATAAAAGGAGTGTCACTGTTGTGTGTGTTATTTTGCATGAGGTGACATCTACCTGTCTTCCAGGGCATTGTGTACCCATGGCCTGTTGTGAGCAATACATATCCAATAATCTGATTTAGCTGATGACATTGGCTTTGTCTGTTGAAAACATGAGGACAGTGTACCATATGCTGCAGTAAAATAATCTATATAACATTCAACAACAGCTCACAGATACATACCAAGTTGATTACAGTGAGATTAAAACCCTTATCTGTCTAGGTTTACATACTAGAGAACACTTTACTTAAGGCATGCGCCATGGCACAAGTCTGACGTTAACAGGACTGCAGGTGCTCTTATAGTAGATGACATCATCAGGCCCTGTGGGGACAGGAGGTTGGAGGACTGCTAGACATGAGGATGTTTGCTGCAAGTACAAAAGCAATGTATAACCAGGACCGTTTCCAAGGTACTGTTAAATACACAGCCACAGTTTTCAAAATGGAGACAAACACAACCCACCAAGTTGGCTGCAGTGAGATTAGAACCCTTACCTTTCTAGGTTTACAGACACAAGCACACAGTAGTTAAGGAACATGCCACTGCACAATTCTGGTTTGAATAGGGCTGCAGGTTATCTTACAGTAGATGACATCAGCAAGTCCTGTGAGGGACAGGAGGTTGGAAGACTGTTACGCATAAGGATGTTTTTTGCAAGCAAAAAAGCAATGGAAAACCATGACAGTCTCCAAGGCAGTGTTGGGCTCCCACTCCCACTAATCTTTATGGAAACAGATACACACACTACCACAGTGAGAACCGAATCCCTCCCTATCTCAGTGCACAGACTAATAAACACCATTTTTAGTGCACATGCTACTATAGAAGTCTGATTTTAACACAATTTAATGTGATCTTATAGTAGATGACATCATCAAGGGATATAGCGAACACCAGCTTGGGAGGCCTGCATAGGCACATTGCTCCTTTGTGTCATCTGAGGCTAGTACACTAACAGTAGTATACTGTTTAGAAGCTATAGCTGTGTAACAGCATGAGTCCCTTACTGAGCATATTTGGATGTTTTCCTTTGTCAGTGCAACCCTGTGAGCACAATGTTATTGCCATGTCCATGAGAGAGCACACAACATTATTTCACCTTTGCTTTGTGTTAGATTTATGTGTTGTAGAATTAAGGAGATCCCATTGTTTTATTGATTGTTGTTGAGGTTGGGTGTGAGGAAACACATATGGATGTTTATTAACTGTCTGTACAGATAGTTGCACTGTGTTCTCAGTTTGCAATGTTTCCACATACTGGAAATATAGAACAGTAAGAACACTCATCTATGTATGTGGTGTAATAGTTAGCATACCTCTCAACCTCACAGAGCACGAAAATCTGCACAAAGCCATAATTAAGATAGCGAATGTTGAAATATTGCCCTTACAAACCTACAATGTTGATGGAATAACAGGTTTTGGATTAGCATGCATTTTCTGAAAGGTATGACATCCATAAATGAAACCTATGTCATAATTTTCTGACTTAATTCTCAGTGATTTAGCAATAATGTTGTATAAACCAACATATTATGGGGAACAGACTACAAAAATTATATTAATATATGGACATTCCGTATTAATCAGGACAGTTTAGAGCTATAATAGTTATGCATAGCGATTGAGTATTGCACTAAGTGTACATACATGCGCATTTTACTCCTCTACCTGTTTGCGCAAAATTAAGCAGTGCTCAAATGAGAGGCGCATTGCTAACATTCACTCTCCCTACTATGTAATGTATACATCTTACTGCAGCCCACTTCCCTTAATACTCTAGGCCATGATTTTACAATTGCTATGGGCAATGTATAACTATTATCTGCATATATTTCCTTGTTCTCCAGTTTTGCACTTCACACAAAATAATTCAGCATTATCAACACTGTTTTCAGCATGCAGTGCATCATGCAAACGTGTACTAAAATATTCAGATTAAAACATTACGGGACAGAGAGTCACAGTCTGTACAAACACAAACTATAACAAAAACACCTCCTAACCTTCAACTTACATTAGAATTAGAATGTAAAACATCACTAAAGCTTCATCAAGAAGGATGGCTGCCTTAGTCCTTTTTGGCTACAGAAGCTGGTTTCTAAACTGGGGCCATTCCTCACACAACCACCTTCATAAAAACTGTACACTGCTACCAAACCATGCATGCTATATTGTTACAGGTACTTCTCTGACTTACATCTGGACACAGACCACTTAGTAGACACAACTCCTGTTAAACAGATTAACTATACATCTGTCTGTCATACCATTCTGTGGGTGATGGGGGGACACATTTTCTGTCAGGACATAAAGTAGCCTGAAGTCAAACATAGCAATGGAGTGGAGTCAGTTCCTAACTTCTCTCTTGCATGATGTAACAGTATTCATCTGTGTTTTGACTGAATGTTTCATGCCTGATTCATAACAATTTTACATGGTAACATTTTAGTAATATAGGTGTGTGTGCTTGCATGTTAACTTACATTATCTACAAAAGCACCACTATATATCTGTATAGTGTGAGAAGATAAGACATCTGAGAGAATATATAATTAAAGTGTTCAACACTACAGTCTAGGTTCAGGCCTTACTTTGCATATGCGTTGGCTGACACAGTATTTAAGGGCTGAATCAGTCTGATGCATGCAGTACACAGTCCATAAATGTATAAATAAAGTTTGTGTGAGTTGCCTGTAATCAATTTTAATATATGTATGTGAATAGGAGGAAGATGCTAGACCCTAGGTGGCCAGTGAATGTTCTATGCATTGTCTCTTAAGCCAAAGCAAGGTCATACATGGCACACCTACTTCTACCTATAGGGACAGCAGCTGGGGGTTCCTTCTCCAAGTCCTCCTATAACTGTAGCTGTGGTGACTTAGGCATTGGTAGGGGGATGTGTGCCTGTCCTGCTTGCTGATCCTGCTGCAGCTGTCTCCACAGGATTGCATTCTGCAGCACAGCACAAACTGTGAAAATTTGTATACATGTGCTTGGAGTATACTGCAAGGCTCCACCGGATATATCTAGGCACTGGAACCTTGACTTCAGAAGCCCAAATACATGGTCTATGATGTTCCTAGTTTGTGTGTATGCCTCATTATGGCAGTCTTCAGTGGATGTGAACGCATTTCTGATGGATGTCATTATCCACAGTTCCAGGACATAGCTGGCATCCCCCAGTAAATGCCCCCTGTGGGATGTCTTCCCGGCAAACATCTGGTAAAGTTGTGATGTGTGCCAGATATGGGAGTTGTAATAACTTCCAGGGTTGCCAGCACACACATTCAAGATAATCGTCTTGTCATTGCACATGATTTGGCAGTTGATGGGGCGGTATCACTTGCATTTGATGTAGATTCTATCTGCTCACCAGCTGGTGCTCTGATGTGTAAATGTGTGCAGTCTATGGCACCCAGTACTTCAGGGTAGTGTTCTACATGATGGAAGTGTTGCATATTGCTGGTCCTCTCCTCAACAGTGAGAAAAAACATGTGCGTTCACTGGCATGTTTACGCATAGCATCTAGGAACTGGTGGAGTATCCTGGATGTTGATGCCTGTGACATCCCCATCATGTCCCCAGTTGGTCTTTGAAAAGTACCTGTAGCTAATATTCTAAGGGTTACACATACCTTAGTTTCCACTGGGATGGCTCCCCTCAGTTGGCTCTGGCTGTGAGTTGAGGCCGTCTGAGCTCACAAAGTTCTTGTAATGTGCTCCTGTCTAGCCTGTAGCACTCTACAATCTCCAGATCATGTACCACCTGGTAGATCACCTTAGGCCTGAACACACTCCTCCTTCTCAGCTTAGGTCTATTGTCATCAGCATCAGCAGCATTGACTTCAGCCTCGAGCACATACAGATGTAGAACAGCTGCAGCAGCTCCTAGCATTATGTCGGTTAAAAGTTCCAAGTCTCTACTCCAATGTTGTTGAAGTATTGAGGGAAAATCAGACTGTAAGCTGTATGTATACTTTATACATTTGTTGATTAGGACCACCATCTGGTACTGGCTGCTTTATATGACACTCACCTGCTTAGGATGTAATTGACAGTATTTAGAACTAGTGCAGTACATAGTGTTGCTCTCTGTGCAACGTGCAGCAGAACACAGCTATGCATAATGACAACAAATCATGTAAAACATTTTATAATATCCTCCCTTTTGTCATGATATGTACAGAATACACTAATTGCAGATAATTATATTTTATTTCTATAAACTACAATGCCACTACAGTATAATTAAAAGTTGATGTTACCTGTACTTGAACGCAAAACTATCTGCACCGTAGTCCAACACCTGACATTAATCATCATGGGACTGAAGAAGATTAATGGAACACAACCCCATTTACTGGGTTTGAGTGATGCTCAAACATTCTCATCCATGGAAATCACACACTGTGTAGGAGCTTACACAGAGTGTACAGCCCCATATGGTCCCTGCTTTTTGTGATTCAACAAATCCACTAATTTTTATATCATTTACATAATAACCATGCTGATAATCTGGAAACTACATGGATAGTAGCCATGTAAGCTGGCAACAGCATGGGTGTACGGACTTAAAAATACAATGCAGAGTATTACTGTAATTATTGTGGCAATATATCATACCAGACTTTTAATTACATTTGTATTATTGTTTTTAAAATGTTTTGCGTGTAGCGGTGCATTGCACAAATTTGTGCTAAAATAAAAATTATAATATTTATACTACTTTTACACATATTCCTAATCCCTTTGGACATCCTCAGCCAGTAAAGGCCTTTTTTACCTTTTTATGGGCATTCTGTCCATATTTCCAGATGTCTGTATGCCCTTGCTTCCTTGTAGGCTCCTGTAAGCAGAAAAAATTCTCGTACACTTCCAACATGGGCACAGAACCTAGATGGTTGTATGTAACATAACCTTTATGTTTCTTGACCTAGTAAAGACTCAACACATTATGACTAAAGATAACAGACTTAAACTAATGAGCTGATTAAATAATGGTACACTCCAAAGTTAAAATAAGCATTTATTTCTTTTGTTCTATTCCAAAAAGGTCATTAACAATAAAACTGTATATGCTTATGGATCCTCTCTCAGAAGTCTATATAATTGGATTTGCAACTTATTGGACCAATAAGTTGCAAATCCAATTATATAGACTTCTGAGAGAGGATCCATAAGCATATACAGTTTTATTGTTAATGACCTATGTTAGTAATGTCACAGGAAGGAATGTTTTATTTAAGAAATCTTGTAATGAGTATGTCATTTATATTATTCGTACTTTTATCAAATTTGAATGACCTCTCCAAAACTAGACAACTTATTACTGTCTGGTGTAGAACTTGAGAGAGAGGGAGACAGAGAGAGAGAGAGAGAGAGAGACAGAGAGACAGAATTAGAGATAACTGTTGCAACTTATAATAATAACAAAAAGATACAAAAGACAATCACCAGGATTCAATAAAGTCCATATAGCCTCTGTGTAAGTGCCTACATGGAATGAATCCATGTACACGGCCACGATTCTCCTTCAGCAGTGCACCATGCATATTAATTGTGGTGTGCACTTAAGGGAGGTCAGAATAACACAAATATTGAATCCATGTAAGACTGAGGGCACACCCACATACTTTTCAGCCCTTTAACCTTGACTGAAAAGTCTACAAGACATTTTATTTCACCAAGTTGAATTTATTTTAATTTGTTTTTTTACCTTTATGTGCTTGTTTGTGTGATGTGTCAGATAATTTAGCTATGCTTAGCTCTGCACAGCCATAGAGCAAACATGCAGAAAACATGTAAAAATAGAAACTGGATTTGTTAAATTTCTATTCTTTTTATTTCCATGTGCTTGTTTGTGCGATGCTTAGCTATATTTAGCTCTGTACAACCATACATCAGACATGTGCCAGACATCTAAAAATAGAAAACAAATGTCTTCAATTTCAACTTTTTTATTTTTATATGGTTGTCTGCGTGATGCACTGTGTTATTTAGCTATGCTTAGTGCTGCAAACCTATGAAATGGACATACACAACACAGCTAAAAATAGACAACAGATGTATTTAATTGGTGTAGTTCTGCTGTGTTTAGCAACAGGCAACTCCCACAGCGACACTGTGGTACTCTTACAGGCACCTTTGCAGTCTATCTGAAGATATTTGAGTTCCCTTCACTAGCCCAGTGGCCAGATAGGGTGAATCACGACCTACAGTGTAGTAGGTCCGGGTTTGAGTCCTGGACAAAAATGCCTTTTATATATGCTGCTGTGAAACTGTATCAGGTGGCTGAAACTTCAGTTGACTTTAAATTCAATAATTGTTACATTTAGAAAAGGTGCATGATGCTAAGCATCACTTAAACATGGCCAATGGTCTTTTCATGTTTACGCATTGCTAAGCTTCACTTAAACATGGGTTGTGCAAGTTGGTGTATTGCTAAGTGATGTGGTGTGTTTTTGAAAATTACAGTATGACGTGCAATGGCAGGAATGCAACCTATTTAAAGGGCAATAGGCAGGAATTTCATATTATTCCATGGAGCCTGACCATGACTGTTGGTATGGCTGCTGTCATGGGGGAAGGTGTGCACTTCAGGGCACAACAGTGGGGTGTGTAGGAGTTCAGGGTTTTCATTGGACTCCTGGTAGACCAATATGGACCCCAGCTGCTGCAGGGTGACTAACAGTCCTCAGAGAGTAAGTCTGAGGCCTGGGATAGTTTGGTCAGGGACCTGAACAGTGCAACTGGTATCACTCACACTGGTGAGCAGTCATCACCATTATGATGACCTGTATCAAAGGAAGAGGGGAACCTTGGATACCTGGATCCAAGAAGCACAGGATGAGTGCACCCTACAGATATGTAAGTATGTTTTCTAGTAATTTTTAAATATACAAGCTGAATCTGAGCAAAACTGGTATGCATAATGATTTACTTCTCTTACCACAGCTGCAGAAGAGAGGGCTTGCAATGTCCCGTCCCATGCAAGGTGTTTGGCCAGGATGAGTCAAGTGCATGGTATATAAAAATATCAATAAATGAATAACTCAATGCCCAACTTAATAATAAAATAAAGTAAATACAAATATTGCACTCTTAACAGCTGTGTATGAAATACCTGGGACACCACAGACTTTTATTAAAGTGTCGATGCATATCTGGACGGGTAAAGTGTGTTAAAGCAAGTAAACATGCAGTACTGTGTAGCATAGCTTCCTAACATTAGTTAATGTTGTGGTTTACCCAGATAAAGAGTCAATGTTGTGGTCTGCTCATTGTCTGAAATATGTTGTAGATTGCACTCAATAAATGAATAGGGTAAACATGTAGGATAACAGAAGTCCTAGCTATCCATGTGTGTAAATGCAAAATTTCAAACACCATGAATCAATAAAGTGTAAAAGGAGACAGTGCTATGATAATTAGTTTTGCAAATAAAATGTTAAGTATTCCTATAGTCACTGCTTGTGGGTTCTAATCCCACACTAGCCAACTGAGAAATTGTGCAGTATTCAAGACTGTTTTAGCATGTCATAAAGAAATGTTGAGCAATACCCAGATTAACAGTCCGTTTTGTGTTCTGCTCATTTTGTCTGAAATTACCAGGCATGATGCATAGGGTTGTACACCAAACTGTTGGTGCACTCCTAAGCCAGATGCAGAGCATGCTGTCCATCATGATGGAGCATTCTGTCCCCAGGTGCCAGCACTGACCACTGCCTTTAGAGGAGCAGTGAAGGTGTAGTACTGACAGTCCCATGGGTGAGGACTTGAGTCACATTGCTACCATGTCTGACATCCATGGGACTGGGATCCCACAACATCCTCCCCAACCAAGGTTGTTCACCCCCCCTCTTATGTCACACACCAACCCTGTCTGTTGTCTTGTCTGTCTGCAAATGATTCTGCACCTTCCCAACTTACCTTCCCCATGCATACTTATGTTCTGTTCCCAACATTCCACCCTCTCCTTAAAAAAAAGCACCTGTCCCAAAAACAAAAATTGTCCCATACATAGCTCTCCACTTCACACATGTGCCCACTGAGCACACTTAATTTGGTCCAACTGGCTTGAAAATGCACTTATGTTGTCATTACCCCTCTGTCTGGGGGTGACAGTCCAAATTCAGCTAAAAAATCTTTTCAAGTGCACATATGTTGCTATTGAAGAAATGGATAGCTATGTTTTTTCCTACACCCTTCTTGCACATACCTTCCTGCCTTTCACTATGTTTTCCCCCTGCTTGCACCTCATTTCACCACTGGCCTATCTTCCAATCTTCTTTTCTTTAAAGAATTATTGCATGATGCTGTGCTACATGCAGTATCACTAGGCTAAATGGCAATATATTACTACATAGGTTCATAGGTTCATCGGTAGGTACTAGGCTATTGGCCCTAGGGCTTATATAAGCCTAGTCAAATGGTACCCTGCCTTTTGCCTCCCAAGAAAATTATTTTCCTGTGCCCCTGTCAAGCAGAGCCACAGAAGTGATGCCGGGGTGAATTTCCTATCTCCCATCCAATCATCAAGATTTTTCTTGAAGAGTGCTAATGAGGAGCTTTGTTTGATATAGATAGGTAGTTTGTTCCAGAGTATGGGAAGTCTGTGAGACAGGACTCTATCCCTCCAGCATGTTCTGTTTAATGTGGTGACAAGGTTTAGGTCCTCAGAGCATGTAGCTCAGAGGGATTGGGATTTCTTTACGTGGAGCATGTCCAACAGCTCTGGGTTTGACATAGCTTTGTATGTTAGGCAGAGATCACCTCTGAGTAGGCAATATGTAACTAAGTAAAGCTGGAGTTTTTTGAGACAGTCTGCATAGGGCATCTGTTTGAGGCTGGTAATTCTCTTTGTGAGGTATTTCTGTGGCATTTCCAGTTGTTGTAGATGTCTTGTGAGGTACATATCAAAAGGGGCATTGTACTCTATAATGGGTCTAATGAGTGATGAGTAGAGGGGAACAATGACCTCTTTTTTCCTGGATGAGAAACCTTTTGTGATGAGGTGTGCCATGAAGAAGGATTTCCTGACTACTGTGGTGATGTGATTATCAAAGGAGAGACTATTGTCCAACTGTGTCCCAAGGACTCTTATCACACTTTCGGTGTTAAGTAGACTACCACCTATGTGGTAGTTCATGGGTACAGAGTTTTTACCAAAAGGGATGACACTGCACTTTTTAGCATTGAGCTTGAGGCCATGGCTTTGACACCAGGCATCTGTCTCAGTGAGGTCCTTTTGTAGGATGTCCACATCGTTAGGAGATTTGATTATGGCTCCTAGCTTGCAGTCATCTGCAAACTTTGTTAGCCAAAGACCTTCTGTGTTAGCCTGTACTTCAGAGAAGTAGATACCAAACAGGAGAGCACCTAGGACTGAACCCTGTGGTACTCCACTTGTCACTGGTCTGAAGTTGGATTTAGAGTCTGCTACTTTCACAGTGTGGGTTCGGTCTGTGAGCCAGTTGGCAACCCATCTTGTGATATAAGGATTTGTACCTAGTTTATTGAGTTTGTCTATAATTCCAGAGTGGGGGATGGTGTTGATAGCCTTGGCGAGATCTAGTTAGGCTGTGTGTGCCACCTTACCCTCATCTACAGCTTTGGTGACCGCTTCAAAGAAGTCTATCAGGTTTAGGAGACATGATCTGCCTTTTACAAACCCGAACTGGGAAGGGTCCAGAGTTTGGAGATTACCAATGTCATTGTTTATAAGTTTCATGATGATATGCTCCATAGCCTTGCAGATCAGGCTCATCAGGCTAATGGGGCAGTAGTTCCCGGGGTCCATGGTGGCTCCCCCTTTGTGGAGTGGGATAACCGTTGCTGTGTGCCATTCAGTGAGCACAAAGCCTGAGGTGAGGCTATGATTGAACATGGTACTTAGGTGGGGTGCCAGTTCGTTCTGTAGTTCATGTAGAACGCAGCCTGGGATGTTGTCAGGTCCCATGGATGCTGTGTTCTTGGCTTTGGAGAATGTGTTTTTTACCTGTGCAGCTACGGGTACTTTGCATTCTTCCGGTATAGAGATGGCTCTTTAGGGGATGAGAGAGGGGTAAAGTTAGCACTGAACCTATCTGCCAGGAGGTTGGCAATATCAATTGGTTCTGTATATTTAGTGCCATCGTGCTGTAACTCAGAGCAGATCTGAGTGTTGCCATTGAGATTCTTGACATAGCTATAAAATGCTTTGTGGTTGTCTTTAGAATCATTTGCAATTTTGTTTTCGTAACTAGCTTTGGAGGATTTTATGAGGGATCTCAGCTTCTTACTGAGGCTGACCAGAAAGTTTCTCCAGTCATGGGATTTTTCTCTTTTTTGCAACAGTTTCTTTCTTCTGTTGTAGAGTTTGTTTATGGCAGAGGACCACCAGATTGGCTTCCTTTTTTTGGAGGATAGCATCTTGGTTCTGTTAGGGATAGCACGATCCATGAACAGCACGATCCATGCACTCGTGTAAGTGCTTATAAAGTGCAATTGTATAGGATTCAGCAGTCGTATCTCTACTGTCCATCAGCATGCGTGTTGTGAAGTTTGCCACTTCTGTCTTAAGAAGCATGAAGTTGGCTTTAGAGAAATTTTTTATGGTGGATTCCCTAATGGGGGGGGGGGGGGCTGGGATGTGGATGTCTAGGGTGATTTGCTTGTGGTCGGATCTGACCAACGAGGAATTGACCTCTGGTGTGGAACACCAGTTGCCCATGTTGGTATTGACCAGGTCTAGGATATTGCTGCCCCTGGCGGGGGTGTGTATAAGTTGATCCAAGGCACTAGAATTTATGAATTTAAGAAAACGTTGAGCACAAGAGTTGGTAGATGAGTAGTTTTCCCAGTTAATGGTGGGGTAGTTGAAATCACCCATTATTAGGGTGTTAGGTTGTACCCTAATATTTTCCAGTGTATCAAGAAATAAGGAGTGGGAATCCTGAGGCATGGTGGGGGATCTGTAGCAAGCTACAATTTGCATTGCGGTCTTGCCCAGAGTTACTCACACTTGGATAATCTCAGATGCATTATGCTGAGCAACTAGCTTGGAGGTGTGGATATCCTTAATGAATATTAACACGCCTCCACCTTTAGTGCTTCGGTCCAAGTTAGGTGGCCGAAAGGTGTGGTATGAATTATAGCCTGGTAATGCAGGGGTGCTCTCTGGAGCCTTGAACCAGGTCTATGTCACTGCACAGATGTCGATGTTCTCCATTTTAAGGAGTGCCTCGAGTGAGTACATTTTGAGGTTTAGACTTCTAGCATTGAGTAGCATTACCCTCAGATTTTGCTTGCTTGTACCTGTTATGGTGGTGAATTTATCATTTGAATCTTGCCTAAAAAAGGCACTATAGGAGTAGCAAGAGCCTTAGCCAATATCCAGAATCCCAAGGGTGACAGGTGCAGGCCATCTCTGGCAAAGCATCGTGGTTTGTCGATCATGTATTTGAAAGCATAATAATCACATTCAAAAAGTACACTTGCACCATCTTTCAAGCCCAGTACCATAATGCAACAACCTACCAAGCTACACAGCCAGTTCATGGGTGTTTTAAGTAAAACATAGTAATTGTCATGTTCTTACCATTAAGAATAATTATATGATGCTGCACATCCTTCTGCATCCTGCAACAAATCTACTAAAAGATTAATGGAAAACTAGAAATTTAACTGGGACTCTGGTAGAGAAATACATCCATATAAAGCCATACACATATCAATAGATGTATGTGAGGTATGTAACAGCAGGTAACTGTGCAGTTATATCTACACCATGTAAAAATGCACCTACTGTATTAGTGACTCTGTAGCTCAATCTGTTAAATGCTTTGCAAACATTAACTTTTGGTGCACATGGTCCTGGGTTCAAATATAGCTGTGTCTAGCATTTAAAATACATGTATGTTTACATCACCATTATAAATTGTGATAGGCATGACTGTCTCATCACCTATTTATCCACGCAAAGCAGTACAGATGGAATGTCTGCTTCTAAATAGTAGAAATGAGAGGCCTACAGATAGGACCACATTTTAACTATTCTTATTACAACCCTAGAAAGGGCATATAATGTCAGGTTATGCATTAGCATGAATTCCCTAAGGATGTTAAAGCATGTAGTTCAAATGTGGCCCAGTAATATCAGACTGCTGCCCACAGTGATTTGCTAGTGATATTACAAACAACTACCACAGCTGCACAAGTAACATACATATATAGTGGTCGTGCTAGAAGCAAGGGTTGCCAGCGCACACATTCCAGATGACTACCATGACATAACACTTGACTTGGCAGTTATCCAAATGGTTGACATAATGGTTAATGTACCCCCTACCTTGTTCTAGGACACACCAAGCATGTTGCCTTTTACTCTGTTAATGATTTGGCTAACATGCTTACCTTAAACAAATACCTCAATTTCCTGTGGGATAGGTTCCCTCAGTCAGGCTCTGGCATTTCACCAAGGGTGCCACAGGTCCCACAGTTACCCTTATGTGTTGTTGTCCTGCACATTTTTTAGCCTGTCTATGTCTGTGCCTATTGTCTGTAGCAGCAGCAGCAGCTTCAGCCTGTAGCAAACACACCTGTATGTAAAAAGTAGCTGCTACAAGCATTCTCTCTGTGCTGATGTAGTATCTTTATCGCAGTAATTTCCACCCCAACATATGAAAAAGGGGATGGAATCTATATTGAGGCCTTATATCATGTTGAGTGTTTGCATGGGATTGGTTGATCATACTGCAAATCAGCTGTGTAGGCTGCATGCACCATTTCTGAACCACAGATTGGTTCAGAGGCAATCACCTGCTAATGAAAACCATCTTAAAAAGGCAAACGTCTAGCTAGGAGAACCGGTGTGTATGAGAGTTAGTTTGTATCCTTAACTCATTGATACAGTACTTATATAGCAGTATATTCCAACAAAAGAGTATTGTACTCCATCAGGTACATAGGTTCATAGGTACGTACTAGGCTATTGGTGCTAGGGCCTATATGAGCCTAGCCAAAAAGGTACCCTGGCTTTCGCCACCCAAGAAAATTATTTTCCTGTGCCCCTGTGAAGCAGAGCCACAGAAGTGATCCCCAGGGTGAATTTCCTATTTCCCATCCAATCATCAAGGTTTTTTTTTTTTTGAAGAGTGCTAACAAGGAGCTCTGTTTAACATAGATAGGTAGTCGGTTCCAGAGTATGGGAAGTCTCTGGGACAGGAATATATCCCTCCAGCATGTTCTGTTTACTGCGGTGACAAGGTTTAGGTGCCTACAGCATGTAGTTCGGAGGGATTGGGATTTCTTTAAGCAGAGCTTGTCCAACAGATCTGGGTTTAACATAGTTTTGTATGTAAGGCAGAGATTACCTCTGAGTAGGTGATATGCGACGGGGTAAAGCTGGAGTTTTTTGAGACAGTCTGCGTAGGGCATCTGTTTGAGGCCAGTAATGCTCTTTGTGAGGTATTGCTGTGGCCTTTCCAGTTGTTGTAGATGTCTTGTGAGGTACATACCAAAAGGGGCTTTGTACTCTATAATGGATCTAATGAGTGATGAGTAGATGGGAAGAATTAGCTCTTTTTTTCTGGATGAGAAACATTTTGTGATGTGGTGTGCCACATAGAAGGATTTCCTGACCACTGTGGCGATGTAATTATCAAAGAAGAGATTACTGTCCACCTGTGTCCCAAGGTCTCTTATCACACTTTCGGTGTTAAGTAGGCTACCATCTATGTGGTCGTTCATGGGTACAGAGTTTTTACCAAAGTTGATGACAGTACACTTTTTGGCATTGAGCTTCAGGCCATGGCTTTGACACCAGGCATCTGTCTCAGTGAGGCCCTTTTGTAGGATGTCCACATCATTAGAAGTTTCAATTATGGCTCCTGGTTTGCAGTCATCTGCAAACTTCATTAGCCAAAGACCTTCTGTGTTAGCCTGTACTTCTGAGAAGTAGATACCAAACAGGAGAGGACCCAGGACTGAACCCTGTGGTACTCCACTTGTCATTGGTCTGAAGTCAGATTTGGAGTCTGCTACTTTTACAGTGTGGGTTCTGTCCATGAGCCAGTTGGCAACCCATCTTGTCACATAGGTATTTATACCTAGTTTAGTGAGTTTATCTATAATTCCAGAGTGGGGGATGGTGTCAAAAGCCTTGGTGAGATCTAGATAGGCTGTGTGAACCACCTTACCCTCATCTATGGCTTTGGTGACTGCTTCAAATAAGTCTATCAGGTTTAGTAGACATGATCTGCCTTTTACAAACCTGAACTGGGTCGGGTCCAGAGTTTGGAGATTACCAATGTCTTTGTTTATGAGTTCCATGATAATACGTTCCATGGCCTTGCTGACCAGGCTTGTCAGGCTAATGGGGCGGTAGTTCCCAGGGTCCGTCATGGTTCCCCCTTTGTGGAGTGGGATAATTGCCATGGTGCGCTATTCAGTGGGCACAAAGCCTCAGGTGAGGCTATGATTGAACATGGTACTTAGGTGGGGTGCCAGTGCATTCTGTAGTTCATGTAGAACGCAGCCTGGGATATTGTCAGGTCCCATGGATGCTGTGTTCTTGGCTTTGGAGAGTGTGTTTTTTACCTGTGCAGCCGTGATAACAGGAACTTTGCATTCTTCCGGTATAGAGATGGGCCCTCTAGGGGGTGAGAGGGGGGGTAAAGTTAGCACTGAACCTATCTGCCAAGATGTTGGCAATATCAGTTGGTTCTGTATATTTAGTGCCATTGTGCTGTAACTCAGAGCAGATCTGAGTGTTGCCATTGAGATTCTTGAACTAGCTATAGAATGCTTTGTGGTTGTCTTTAGAGTCAGTGGCAATTTTATTTTCATAACCAGTTTTGGAGGATTTTATGAGGGATCTCAGCTTCTTATTGAGGCTGACCAGGGAGTTCCTCCAGTCATGGGATTTTTCTCTTTTTGCAACAGTTTCTTTCTTCTGTTGTAGAGTTTGTTTATGGCAGAGGACCACCAGATTGGCTTCTGTTTTTTGGAGGATAGCATCTTGGTTCTGTTAGGGATAGCATGATCCATGCACTTGTGTAAGTGCTTATAAAGTGCATTTGTGTAGGATTCAGCAGTCGTACCTCTATTGTCCATCTGCATGGGTGCCATGAAGTTTGCCACTTCTGTCTTAAGAAGTGTGAAGTTGGCTTTGGAGAAGTTTTTTTATGGTGGTTTCCCTAATGGTGGGTGGGGGTGAGATGTGGATGTCTAGGGTGATTAGCTTGTGGTCGGATCTGTCCAACAAAGAATTGACCTCTGGTGTGGAACACCGGTCGCTCCTGTTGGTAATGACCAGGTCCAGAATATTGCTACCCCTGGTGGGGGTGTGAATAAGTTGATCCAAGGTGTTGGAATTTATGAATTCCAGAAAACGTTGAGCAAAGGAGTTGGTACATGAGTATTTTTCCCAGGTAATGGTGGGTTAGTTGAAATCACCCATTATTAGGGTGTTGGGTTGTATCCTAATATTTTCCAGTGTATCAAGAAATGAGGAGTGGGAATCCTGGGACATGGTGGGGGGTCTGTAGCAAGCTACAATTTGGATTGCGGTCTTGCCCAGAGTTAGTTGCACTTGGATAATCTCAAATGCATTATGCTGTGCAACTAGCCTGGAGGTGTGGATATCCTTAATGAATATGGACACGCCTCTGCCTTTAGTGCTTCAGTCCGGGTTAGGTGGCCGAAAGGTGTGGTATGAATTATAGCCTGGTAATACTGGGATGCTCTCTGGAGCTTTGAACCAGGTCTCTGTCACTGCACAGATGTCGATCTTCTCCATTTTAAGGAGTGCCTGGAGTGAGTGCATTTTGAGGTTTAGACTTCTAGCATTGAGTAGCATTACCCTCAGATTTTGCTTGTTTGTACCTGTTGCAGTGGTAAATTTGTCATTTGAACCTTGCCTAAAAAAGGCACTATAGGGGTGGCAAGAGCCTTAACCAGTATCCAGAATCCCAAGGGCGACAGGTGCAGGCCATCTCTGGCAAAGCATCGTGGTCTGTCAATCATGGCATCCCAGGCAGACAAATACTGGATCCCCTTAGAAAGACACCAGAAGCTTAGCCAATTGTTGAAGTCACTCATTTTGTCCTTGTACTGTGGTATCATTCTGGGTGATGGCAGGATGCTGCTACTACTTGTAGCCCAGGGTCATACCTGCCCAGGCTACAAGATTGGAGAGCTCCTCCATGTCTCTTTTCATGTAGTCCAGGGAGGTACATCTCAGGTCATTCACACCAACATGGACAATGACAGAGTCATATTTGTACTTGTTGTGGAGTGACCTGAGTGCGTACATTATGTTGGCAGATCCTGGCACCCGACAGGCAGCTGACAGTAACTTTCCCCTTGTTTAGCCTGGTGAGTGGAACATCAGTGTGCCTGACTATAGAGTCATCTATGACTAGAGTGTTGGGTACATTGTTATGCTTTATGGGCTGTGGTTGAGTGGCACACTGAATTTGTGGGCTATGTGTCATTTGGGTTGTGTTGGGGTGTAGAGTTTGCTTGCATTTCTGCTTTGGAGATCCCTGTTGTTTGGGCACATTTTTATTGAGAGCCTCCGCAAATGTAGGTGTGTGTTTTGTGTTTCTATGTGTGTTTTGGTGGTGTAGGTTTTGAGCGACTATGTGATGAGTGTGGTGTGGTGCAAGTGTTTACCTTTTCCTCTTGACTGTCTAGTCCAGTCTTGGGTGAAGAGAGTTTTGCTTCCAGTTTGGCTATATAAGTGCATCTCTCACAGGTTGTAGTGTTGGGTGGTAGGAGGAGATGGCTGTCTGTGTACATGAGGTAATTGCTGCATTGCCCCAAGATGCCCAGATTCATCAGGTAGACAGGAGAAAACACTGGGAGCTGACCCTCAGACATGCCTGAATAGGTGCTTATTTATTAAGTACTAAAAAACTGTGTGTAGCAATAGTACGGCAAATACAGTTTGAATAAGTGCAATTAAATTAAATTTACAAGTGAGTAAAAACAAGTGCAGAAGGCAGTAAATTAGAATGCCACTAACAAGCAGTAATAAGTGCAGAGTAAGAGCAACTGAACAGATAACAGCACACAGAACAGTTAACTAAGACAGTTACAGTAAGAACAGCTGAATAAAGTTTTTTTTTTTTTTTTTTTTTTTGAGGGAGGGAACAGAGTAGGATTAACAGGCTACTTGGGTTGTCCTTCCCAAATTCTCTCTTTGTACACAGTGGATAGGAGTGCCTGAAATCAGAATATAATCTCACTGCACTCAGTTGAGTGAGAAAATGAGATGGGCCCAGAAGGAGTATCCAAAGAGGGGCGGGCAATTTCAAAGCCACCAAGATTAACACTCAACACACAAACAGGGAGGGAGAATGGGGAACTAGCCGATACAGCGAGCCCACAATATTCCAAATATGCAGTGAAAATAAAATAAATACAACACAGTACCATATGAAAAAGTGCAGATAAAAGTGTACTTAAAATTGTTTATATGCCCAATTGATTGCAGGTAGATATTAGCCAGCCAAAGCACAAATATTTTAGCAGAAGTAACACAAGATGTAACACTTTATATGATAAGAGAAGCCCCTTAGGCATGTAAGGCATATAAGACAGCCTTAGGCATGCAATTATTTTGTTTCCAACATGATGCATATGTTTGAATGTACTTAGGGAGAATGGGGAGCATCAGTAAGCCTTTGTTAGAACTGTACTGATGACATGACATTGATTTCCAACCAGGTTACATGTACAGAGGATGTAGAGTACAGCAAGGGTATAATGCTGTGTGATAACTAGGTATACAGGTCTCCTGGATACTTCCTTTGATAGCAGTTGTAATAGTACACTGCCATTTTGTTGGCACTGTTGTTTATACATATTATATAGGGGGGTTTCCAGCTATGGGACACACTACAATGGACTCCTGTGTTGGGTGTGTGATCATACACGAGTATCTGTCATGGTAGAAACAGAAATATTTCACTATTGCTACTATCCTAGTTGTGTCTGCACCCTTTGTATGTTTGGCACACTGTTGAATATGAAATGTGTAATCAAGCAGTGTGTACTGATAGCCATCCTTTATTGCTGTATCTTTACATACTGTACTCCAACGCATGTGATCCCGACATGTGTTCTCATTTTTTGTATTTCAGGAAATATGTATGGCACCATTTACTGATGCAGGAAATGACTTTGTCATTGAGGCTTTGCGCCAACATTACTAAGTCCTACTGTCCAGAGAGAGTGCAAATACGCCAGAGTGTGCAGCACTGTGAGATGAACTGGTGCATGACATCAATGCTGGGGGTCACTAGAATCAAACCTATGAACAGGTGCAACATGATGCTGCAGATATGATAAACTCTGCATGCAGATATGCAGCTGACATGGCCAGGGATCATCAGGTCACTGGTAGTGGGCCTGCAGCAGATCAACCTCTCAGCAACAAAAGAATTCTTGGCAAACCTTGCAACACAGGACATCTCCCAGGCATCCATCAACCAATATGTTGTGGACATGGGTGATATCCATTATTCTGAAGAGAAGTGTTCAGGTATGCTTAGTTTGATCAGCACTGGAGTGCTGTTACATTCAGCTTGTCAAGGTGTATATAGTTCTACATGTGCGTCAGGTGTTTTATGGAGGGGAAGGAGGTTAGCTGCAGTTTTAAGCTCATGTAGAGATTGTGACCCACATAACTGTTAACATAGCAGCTACTGTAAATGTGAGATATTTGAACATATTACCCCTGTTATACTGTAACATGTGGTGCTGTTGCCATTAGCACTTGCTCAAAACTTTTCAGGACTGTCAGGAATCAGAAGAGGCCATGCTCCTCTTGCTGGTAAGCACAAAACTATTTTGTCAGACATGTAGATATAGTTCAATGTAGTCACTAAAGTGTCATCCCCAGGCCTGCTGGCTGGATTGATGTACTGCCTGCATGATTGTCAAATGGCAGATATTTTCTGAAGGTCCACAGTTTAGTCATATACCTCTGCCTTGTAAGTGCGACCATAATGATAGACTTGACAGTATTGTCAGGACATTACAGATTGCTATAACTGTCAACTGTGCAGAATTTTGCAGAATATCAAGAGTGTACATAATTTATGTTTTTCTTATGAGATTCTTGTTTAATAAATAATTATTTCTAAATAATTACACATTAGGGTTAGAAAATAATGTCCTCCTTTCCTACTATGTGAGGTTGGGGGTTATACAAGTCTGTAATAGTGACAGCAGTGTATACAGATTAACATATATTGCACCATAGTACAGCAGAGCATAGAAGTGCAGGTATTAATGTATTGCTTTTTCCTTTTTATCACAGGTGACAGGGGAGTTTGGTCTTTGTCCCCTTCAGAACCTGATGTCAGTGTCTCTGCAGATTCTGATGATGCTGGTGGACAAACTGAAGCACAGCTGGGGGTTGCAAAGGCTGAATCAGACACAGAGGTTGACATCCCTTGTACACCCTCATTATCAACAGTCACAACCAGTATGCCTACTCATACCTAGTCCCCTGAGGCCACAGATATTGGACAATTGGAGGGTGGGAACATTGAACAGGAAAGTGTGGCTTCTGTGGCTTCAATGGCTGTTGACACTGGCCATAGCCAAACAATTGGCAAGGATCCACACAGGCAGATTGATAGGCATGCTCATAGGAGGCCTGCTGTCCCTCCGCCACCTGTAACAGGTGTCTCATCAAGTGTCACTCTGCGTATGTTTAGGGCTGACATGCAGGCATAGGCAATGGATGCAGCACAGTCTGACATCCATGACTGTCTTCATGGTGTCAATAATACCCTGGAACAGTTGACTGACACAGTGGAAAGAGGTAGGTCTGAGACAGATGGCACACTATCTGTCTTGGAATGCACATTGTCTGTGAGGGAAAGTCTGATTGGAGTTGACCATTGGCTTTATGGGCATAGATCAGCAACTACATCTGCTGAGAGTCAACATGGCCATGCACATGCATGCTCCCATAGTGGCAGTACATCCAGCTCTCCAGAGGGGAGTGTGATGTCCATGCCAAAATGTAGCAGGCCATGGGCTCGTGGTCCTGGGCATTCCAGTGGAGGACATGTTCCCAGCAGATAGTCACCCTCAGGTAGTAGCACAGCATCTGACCTTAGGCATGGAGGTGCCAGTGCAACTCCTGGCAGAGCCAGTTCTCATGTTTGGGGGCAGAGATGATGAACTGACAGCTCTACCATGCATGGCTCACAGCTGTCCAACATACAGACACATAGGGCTAGAACTGAGCTTAGCTGTGTTCATGCAGACACTCACACACTACTGTCACATTCAGGGCACCTACAGACACACAGGAAAATTTCCATGGTTAATCTTGCCTGATTCCCTTTCTGACTCACACACATGCTTGCCAACCATTTTGGGTCAGCCAATGCCTCCTGCACCACCACACAGTACCCTGTACAAGTGATGATATCTGTGCCACATCCCTATCATCTTTCTCATAAATGAAGGGAAATAAAGCTATAGGTCTGATACACAGGGTGACTATTTACATTAATATGAATTTGTTTCATCCATTGGTGCTGTTGACATGCTACTTATACTGATCATTTACAGATATTGTGCATTGCAATTTATAAAGTGTATATCATAATTTGTGTATGGTGCAATGGATGCTGTTGTAAGGGCTGTGGAGTCACACAATGAAATGTGCCTCATGGAAATATTTATGTTTCAATTTCAGGATTGTGTTGGACACACCTATGGGTATACATCTGCAATTAACCTATCAATGTCAGAGCACAGCATTGAATGTCAGCACAGGAGAGAAATGTCATCAGAAAGGTAATACAGTATAGGTTCATGGTTTCCTAGGTTCATAGGTTTTTACTAGGCTAATGAACAATTGGGCTTCTTTAAGCCTAGCCATGCATCCCAAATAACTAACAAGGTCTGATACCCTTGATAAGTCTAACCAGGGTTTTAGGAGATGAAACACTTACAAGCAGGGCCCTGGGAGATGAACCATTTACAGTTACCCTGTGTCCATTAAAGACATAGGTCCCAAACCAGGGATGATTGTCCTGTTCCTCATCCAATTGTGTAACTTGCACTTAATTTGCGTTAGGGTGGAACTCTGCTTCACATAGAAGGGGAGCCTGTTCCATATAGGGTGTAGTTTCTGGGATACATACCTGTCTGTCCAGCATGTCCTATTTATACCACAGGCAAGAAGTATGTCTGTAGAACAGGTAATTCTAGTGCTAGTTGTTTTGTGGATATGCAGGAGGTCCACAGTGGGGCCTAACAATGCCCTCCATTGCAGGCATACATCTTCCCTCCAAAGGCTGTAGAACAGAGACTACAGGGAAAGGGCCTTGACACAGTCTGCATAGGACATAGGTATTGGTTTCATGAGAAACTTCTGTGGATGTTTCAATTGCCAGATATGCCTGGTTAGGTGCATACCAAAGATAGCACTGCACTCAATGAGAGGTCTGATGAATGCCGAATACAGTGGAACTATGACTTCCTTGGATTTACATGCCATACCTTTGTTAATAACTTGCACAATATAGTTTGATTTCGCAGTGGCAGCTGGTGACTTCAAATCAAAGGAGGGCAGCAGGAGACAGCTGAATGGGTGGGGTCAATGGGAAGGGGTGTGGTCAACTAAAAAGGGGTGGGGCTATGCTCAAAACCACAACAACTGGGACTTTAATTAAATATGCTGCCCTGGGTGCCAAACCATCATGAGAGTCCAATCAAGACAAAATGAAGTGGAGAAGAAAACAATATTTCAATGCATTGGCTACATGACAGCTTACTTAATATCTAGATGGAAACAAAAAGGTTGTGAGGCATGAAAAAATAAAATAATTTTTAAATACAGTAATGGAATGCCAGTTGAAATCAAGTATAAAAAAACAAGCAATGCTCAGCTCAAACCACTTCTCCTTGTGCTGCAGTTCTAATTATAATTTATATTCAGCTTTATAAAAGTAAGAAGTAACAATCTCTGTGATACTGATTACCCCCACTTGTAAAAATGTTTCCTATCCAAAAAAGATCTGCTGCCTGACAATAACTTTCTACTTGTTTCATGGAGAAAACATGATCAAAGTAAAAAATGAACAGCAAATAACAAACAAGCTCAAGATAAATTGCGTAAAGGATTACTGCACAGGTTATGGACCGCACATGATAGATTGGCATTCTGTTTAGTTTATGGGTAAAGCCTGCAAACATGACTGCAAGTCTCCAACAAATGTAATGAGCTTCTGAAAATACTGTAATCCTGTCCTTTATTACAAATACTATCATATACGTTTCAATACCTAAGGCTTATACATTATCTAGTTATGTAAATATTCTCTGCATGGCAACAACAAAAAGGCTTTCAATGTTGATAATTCTTTAACAGTATGCTTATTAAAGCTTATTTGCATCTTACAATCCCAGACAAGCTTACCTGATGGTCATTAAAGCATTGCTACTTAAACACAGAGCAACAGGCACTGCAACAACATGCATTTTCTGAATAATAAGAAGCAGAAATCAACAGTATAAACATGACAAAAAAACAATACTTTCTGCAAAATCAAGGACAGTTGAAAAGCCACTGTAGTACTTGTGTCTACTTTGGATGGGGGGATACTTAGCACACTTACACTGCATAACTGCTCCTTGCCTTGCTTGGAGACATCCAGAGTCACTACATAGGGGAGTGGGGTACAACAAGTATGTCACAATTTGAAATGTCTCTGGCTGACGGTGATGGACATGGCACATTTGCCATACCTCTCAACCTCAGAGCAAGAAATCTGGAAAAAGCCATAAATGGAAGTGGGACAAAGGCCCAAAAATAAGGACATTTTTTTAAATATTGCTCTTATAAACTTATAAAGATAATAGAATAGTAGATATTGCATTACTATGAATTTTCTGAAGGGTATGAAATCTGAAACTCAAATGACTGTCATTATTTTGTAGCTTCAGTCTTTAATGATTTGCCACTAATTTGCCAAAAAAACTCTATTTTATGAAAAATGGACCAAGAAATGTGATGCAAAAATATAAAATAGCCACACAATACAGCTGCGAACCTGTCAAAAAAGGGTCACTTTTGTAATACTAGTACTGTTAAGTTGAGCAGTTGACAAAATAAGAGAATCTACATGCATTTCTAAAGTAAAAGTAATCTGTAACTCTGATCATTACAGTTATATATTAATTGTAAACCATCCATGTTTCTTCCAAAATTGCAGTTTTGTGGAGGGATTATTAGGGGGAGAACAACATTTTGAGCCAAAATGGGGACAGTTGAGAGGTTTGGATATACCTAATTATATAAAGAAATTTATTTGTGCATACCTCTCAACCTCATAGCGCAGGAAATCTGGACAAGGCCAAATATATTGGAGGAACAAAAATAGTACTAAATAAAAATTGCTCTTGTATAAACTTAGATAGCTGATAGAATAATAGGTCTTGCTTTAGCAGCATTTTTGAAGGGTATGAAGTCTGAAACTCAACGTCTCATTATTGACTTCATTCCTAAATGATTTGCCAGAAAATCACAAATTTTATGAGGAACAAACCAAAAATAAGAAGCAAAAATCTATTCATTCTGTGAAAATCAGTTGAGAGGTATAGTTTAGTCGGGAAAATTGTGCGGCAGAAATCCTACATGCCAGACTTAGCTCTCAAAAAAAAAATGAAGATCTAAGAGAAGTGATTGCTTCAATCTGGCTTCATCACTTTCAGTAGCATTCAGATTCAATCAGTGAAAATATTCAATAGCAAAAAAAAGTTTGTACTTGTAAACAGCTGATTTAACTGGTTCCTAATCAAATACATCCAACCAAGAATGAGGTGCATTGGGCACTATGCATAAGAAAAAGATATATTAGGTGCAACTGTGAATGTTTAGGAAGTAGGAAAGGAAAGGAAATTATAGATAGAGTTTGAATGCAAGAGCATGCATGGGAGAAACGAATAAGAAGCAAAGAAAAAAAAGGAGAGGAGGAGGAAGAGGAAGAAAAAGAACAGATAACTAATGTTCAAATTGTGGTTGAGTCCAGGAGGAGAACCTTGAGAAAAAAAAAAAAAAAAAAAAGATTTAGCATGAGACTTGAAGGAAAAGGAGAAGGAAAAATAGGAAGGAAGAGGGAGGAGGAGAGAGGAGAGGGAGAGGAAGAGAGAGAGAGTCAGAAGAAGGAACCAGGGGATGGGATGGAGAGGGGAGAAATAGGATAAGAAGTATAGTAGGTAGGATTTAATTTTTTACATTTGGAAAATTAAGAAGAAAAGAAGAAGAGATTTAAAGTGTTCATAGTGGCCTAGTAGTCTAAGAGGAAGGGAGTTTTTTCTTTAAGTAGGGAAAGTAGCAGCCAAAGTAGGTCGCTGGTTTGGGTTCTGAAAGGGGTGTTTGGGTGGATAAGATTTTGGTGGGGCTTGGAGGATTGTATATGGTGAAGGTAGAGGATAGGTATTGGCATAAGCAGTAGAGAATTAAGTGCAATGTGTGCAGTAGTAAGTTGGAGGAAATTGAACTGGGGAGGGGATATACCCAATCTGATCAGATAATCAATAAACACCTTCCTGATTGTATTAAATTATACTCCTTGTTATAATATAGTGTAGTTGTTAGAGGGCATTTTAAGTTTATTGTTTTGAACATTTTTCCAGTATACAATGAAACAAAATGCATGCACTAATAATGACAAAACTGCTCAATTCAGAACATTTCCATCATAAAAGTCTACTCAAACTTCTACAATCCACCAGTATCAGTAAATATGCACAATCTCTGCAGAAGTAAACGTCATCTAAATAATTCCACATTAATGAGATCTGTAACTAATGAAGAGGTTGCTACTAACAAAAACTTTATATTTCATTCTTTCATTTACAAAAAGTACCTGCTGCCCTTGAGGAATAAATTGCCTATGTTACATTAAAAAAATGATAAGCTAGTAATATTGTAATAGGGAATGGATGGCAAACTGATAACAGTTTCATAGTTACTAGCTATCTCCGCCAAAGAGGACATTCTCAGGACTGCAGCATCCACTGCCTTTAAAAGTACAACACAGTACAGTATCAGCAATGTATTTAAATACTGTGGGAGTAGAACCCACAGTCTTCTGCATCAAAAGCAAGTATTCAACCTGTTATGCTAGTAGCAATGCAAGCAGACTCAGCATAAGCAGCACTAAACTTCTCTTCCGTTGAAGCTCTCAGCTCATTGTAAAATGCACTCGACATTCAACTGTATCTCTCAACTTTGCAGCACAAGAAATCTGGAAAAAGCCAAAATTTATTGGGGCGACAAAAATACAAAAACCAGGAACACATTTTAAACATTGCTTGTATAATCTTGGAAAGATGCTAGAATAAAGTTTCATGTTACCACCATGCATTTCACTGCCAAGTCTTGAATCCAGGGCCCTATGTACTACCGTCAGAGCAACATACCACTATGCCAAATCAGCTGTTTCTTGAAAGGTGGGAAGACTGAAACTTAAATGGCTATCATTTAGTGAATTCAGTTCTCACCATAGCTCTCAACCTCTTAGCACAAAACACCTGGACAAAGCCAATAATGGGGGAATACAGCCCCCAAACATATTCAGTAAATTCAGTTCTCACCATAGCTCTCAACCTCTTAGCACAATAAACCTGGACAAAGCCAATAATGGGAGAATATAGCCCCCAAAACAGGGACAATTTTCAAATATTGATCTTATAAACTTAGAAAATTGCTAGACTAAAAGGTTGTAGTCTGAACTTCAAATGCCTGTCATTCACTGATTGAAAGCCCAGAAAACCACAGATTGTATGAGGAACAGAACAGAACAAAAATGTGAGGCAAAAATCTCAACAGTTTTCACAAATGGCAGTGGGTAGGGAACTGAGTAATTCTAGCCACCAGGTATATTTAACTGGGGCATTTTATACACACACACACACACACACACACACACACACACACACACACACACACACACACACACACACACACACACACACACACACACACACACACACATACCTTTCCCTGAAAGACAGTACCTGTATATATTCCTCTCTTGTAGCTCCAAATACAAATCCCCTTTCCCTTCCTTCCTGGGAACCAATCAGCGGACGATGCAGTCCAATTTCTCACGAACGTGACTGCAGACATTGCAGTCCGATCTCCTTCCAGTCTATGTTGTACAAACCGCATAGACCTCTGGGCATCAGTGTACATGTGCTTCTCTTTGTAATCCAGACTGATGAAATGGCAGTCTGGATGAGCACGCATGCGCAGTTCCGATCCGGACTGGTTAAACAGCAGTCCAGATAGGATCTCACCGATCATGCATGTGCAGTTCCGAAACATGCAGCTATCTTTATTGTATAGCTGTGGAGGCTGCAGTCCTGCAGTCCAATAGCATGAGCCGCCACTGTGATTTCCCTAATACTGTAGACACGTGACAGTCAAAGGCTAGATTATTATCTATGTGTGTCCCTATGTCTCTGTCTACTAGGTCAACTGTTAGAGGTGTGCTGTCAATATGATACACCTCTTACACCTCTGGAAGATCTACACAAATGTCAGTGCATTGACAGGGCCAAAACGATTTCCAGTGATCCAGCACATCCTGCCAATGGTCTGTACACTCACCTCTCCTCAGGCAGGAGATACAGAAGCTTGCATTGTAAGACCACCAGTCTAAATAACAGTTTCTTTCCACTCTCCATCAGACTGTTAAACTCTTGAAAAAAATGAACCTTGAGTCTGTTGAAACACTCAACCACTTCTGTTACATAACTAGCCTATAAAGTGGCTTATTTTATGGATGTGCAATAACCAAGTGCAATATTAAGGCAGCTCACCTACCACACTGAAGGACTGTAAAGTGTGATATACAAACTGTGCAATAATTCAGTCTAATCATATATATGTTTCAATTGTTTCAATTTTACTTTGACAATATTACCTTCATATTGTTCTTTGTCTTCCTTGTCTCCTGTTCTGGAATGGATGTGGGTTACTGCTGTCCTAATTTACTTACTAATTGCTACTTATTAAATTTCTGCTGGGATATTTTATTAATTTTTCTGTCTATATTTGCAAATGTTTCTTGCATTGAGAACAAAGCACTGCAATTTTGTTCAGCTACACTGCTGAGTAGTTCTGAATGACAATACAGTTTTTTTTTACTTGACTTGACTTGACTTTGATGATAGTTACAAGGGGTGGATGACTTCCCAAAGGACAGTATTGTGCATTTCATAGCATTTAGTGTTACTCCATGGCTCTGATACCAGTCGTATGTCTGTGTCATCCCCTCCTGGAGAACATTGGTGTCAGTGTAGGATTCAATGACAACTCCTAATTTGCAATCATCTGCAAATCTAGGTGCCAGAGGCCACTAACAATGGCATTGATGTCAGACAAGTTAATGCCTAAGAGGAGCACTCCGAGGAATGATTTGTGAGGCAGTCCACTTGTGACTGGCCTGTTTGTTGAGGTGGACTTCCCTGTGCTAACTTTCTGGGTCCTGTCTGTCAGCCACTTGGCTATCCACCAGCTAACAAACTAGTTTGTACCTAACCTCTTGAATTTGTCAACAATGCCTGATGGAGGTATAGTATCACATGCTTTGTCAGGCCATGGTAGACAGCGTAAACCATTTTTCCCTCATCCATTGCCTTGGTTATCTTCTTAAATAGGTCCACCAGGTTTGGTAGACATGATCTGCCCCTTATGAAACCAAACTGGGTTTGGCCCAGTGTCTGGAGGTGTACTACATCTCTACTGATCATTACCATAATAATTATTTTCATGGCTTTACATATCAGACTAGTGAGACTTCTAGGTCTGTAGTCTTCAAGGTCTGTAGATGGCCCACCTTTGTGAAGAGGGATGACTGCTGCTGTTCTCCATTCATGAGGCATGAAGCCTGTTTGATGGCTATAGTGAAATAGTAATTCCAGATGCCCTGAAAAGTCATGTTTCATGCTATTTAGAAGGAATGCTGGGATATTGTCTGGGCCCACTGATACAGTGTAGTTGTTTTTAGAGAGATCATTAAGGTCATATTCCCTCCTGATAGTAGGGGTACTTATATTTGATGTTATTTCCTAAGGGAAGGTTGAGGGGGAGAGAGGGGTAAAGCTGGGGCCTCATTACAGATGGTTCCATTTACAATGAGATGTGCACATAACTGTCTCTTGCCTTTGAGGTTGCTGACATATCTAAAGTATGCTTTGTGGTTGCCCAAAGTTTCCTCAAATCTGGCTTTGGTAGACTTCTTTTGTCCTCTGATTTTTTTGTTAACTTTGATGAGATTGCATTTATCCTGCTGTGTGCTGCACCTCCTATGTTTTTCCATGCATGCCTTCCCTCTGTTATACAGCCTATTGATTCTGTGATTCCACCAGTATAGTTTGCTTTTCAGTTAGTTCTGTACTTCACCCTGGTGGGTACAGCTGCCTCTATGCAGTTATTAACATGCTTGTACAGGGTTCCTGTGAACACTGCTGCGTAGGCTGCAGTATTCTCCGTGCTTATGTGGGCTTGAGATTTGGCAAGTTTATCATCTAATAGCTGGAGGTTAGCCTTAGAATAGTGCCTGAATATCCCATGTCTAGGGGGGTCCATGTTTCATTTTTACTTCAAAAGAGACCAATTTGTATTTGGACCTTACTAGGAAGACATTACAGTATGTGTTGTGCATGACTCACCCATATTGATGAAGACCAGATCCAGTATGGTGCACCCCTGGTTGGTGTATTGGCTATCTGGTCCAGGGAGTTTGTGTTTACAAAAGCCAGAAATCTCTGTGCTGGTTTATCTGTTGTTGTAAAGGATGCCCAGGTAAGAGTGGGATAATGGAAGTCACCCATGAATATGGTATTGGGTTGGATGGTTACTGTTTCTAATAAGTTTACATACAAAGTATGGGTGCCCTATGTATGTAAACTTATTAGAAACACTAACCATTCAACCCAATACCATATTCATGGGTGACTTTCATTATCCCACATGCAGGTAGGTGCGTGCGTGAATGGGTGTGCCTTCTTTGAAGGTTGGGCATCGGGCTGGCAACTCAGCACTGTAAAAATCCACTGCCAATCATTAGCGGACTGGAGTTCTGCTATGGCGACCCTTAACCGGGAAAAGCTGAAAGACATTACTTTTACATAGTATGGGTGTCCTGGGTCATAGAGGGGGGCCTATAGCTTGCATGGAAGTAGTACTGGATTTTTCTTATTGTGAATTGAACCTGGAGCAGCTTGACTGCATTTTCCTGTTTGACCAGCCTTGAACTATCTTTACTTTTGATGTACATAGAGACACCTCCACCTCTAGTCCCTGCCTTTGAATTAGCTGATCTAGCTGTGTGCAAGGCATAATAACCTTGCACTGTTGGTGTGCTCTTTGCAGCTTTAAGTCATGTGAGTAGCTCTACAGACATCTTCCGGGAGCTCAAATAATTATCTCTAAGAATAGTCTAGGGAGGTATGTCACAGGTCATGTACTCCCACATGGACTATTACTGAGTCATATCATAGGAAGTTACTTGGCTAATGGCCTTAGGCCCCTTGCAAGCCTAACCAAGTTCTACCCTTATTTCCATGATCAACACCAATTGCCCCAGTCCAACAGGGACACATGTGGAACCCCCATTGTGTATTTATGATTATATATCCAATCATCCACATCACGTTTGAAGAGGGCCAATGAGGTGCTCTGTTTGATATGAAGTGGGAGTCCATTCCAAAGGTATGGTAACCTCTGGGAGACAAATCTGACCCTCCAGCATGTTCTATTATTATCATATACCAGGTTAAGGCCTTTAGAGTGAGTAACCCATGTACCATTTGATTTGTGGATATGCAGCATTTCAAATAAAGCATGGTCAAAGATTGCCTTATATGCAAGGCATAGATCACCTATGTGTAGTCTGCATAAAACAGAATAAAGTGACAGTAATCTCAGATGATCCACACAGGACAGATGCTGAAGACTTTGAAATATCCTTGTGAGGAACCTTTGTGTTCTCTCCAATTGCTGCAGGTGCTTAGAAAGGTGCATACCAAAAGAGCCATTGTAGTCCATTATTGGCCTGATGAGGGGCGAGTGCAGAGAGGTTATAACTTCTTTCATTTTTTGGATGCAATGGTCTGACTTATGAGATAAGCAATATAGAATGCCATTCTTACCACTGTGGAGACATGCTGATCAAAGGTAAGGTTACTGTCAACCTGTGTGCCCAGGTCTCTGACCAGTGAGTGCATACTTAGTGTTTTGTTATCAATGTGGTAGTTAGCAGGAACATCAGACATACTGAGAGGGGTGAAAATACATTTTTTTTGCATTGAGGTTAAGGCCATGACTTTGGCATAAATCATTTGTGTATGTAAGACCCTCTTGTAGGATGTTGACATCATTTGGAGATTCTATGACTGCTCCCAGTTTGCAGCCATCAGCAAACTGTGTAAGCCACAGACCTTTAGTTTTAGCTTGTACATTAGAGAACTAAGTTCCAAACAGTAAAGGTGCCAGGACAGACCCCTGTGGAACACCACTATTTACAGGTGTGCTGTTGGAGGTGGATTCCCCTATTTTGACTATATGGGTTCTATCAGTGAACAAGTTAGTGACCCATCTAATGATATAAGGGTTGATACATAGCTGGGTGTGTTTGTCAATAATGCCTGAGTGGGGAACAGTGTCAAACACCTTGCCTAAGTCTAGGTAGGCTGTACACTCAGATGTCCCCTTGTCCAGGGCCTTGGTGACTATCTTGAAGAAGTCCACAATGTTTCACAAAGATTATCTCCCTTTGACAAATACAAACTGAGTAGGGGCAAGTGTTTGGAGCTTACCTATATCTTTGTTGATAAGGTCCATGATAATTTGCTCCATGGCCTTGCAGATAAGGCTAGTTAGGCTAATAATTCTATAGTTCCCTGGGTCAGTGGAGGCATCACCTTTGTGCAGGTGAATAATGGTGGCCATTTTTCATTCATCTGGGATGAAGCCTGTGCTTACACTATGATTGAAAAGTGTACCCATTGTTGTTGCTAATTCTTGTTGGAACCCATGTAGGATGCAGCCTGGGATGTTGTCAGGTCCCAAAGATGCTGTGTTTTTGGCCTTATGGAGGTCTTTTATGACTTGTTCTTTAGAGATAAGGTAGGGGACTGGTGGTAGGGATGTCATGGGATCTGTGTTGCAGGGACAGGGGAGTGTAGTTTTCACAGAACCTGTCAGCTAAGAGGTTAACTATGTCCACATACTCAGTATATGTGTTATCATTAACTACCAGCTCAGCACAAATCTAGGCCTGTCCTTTTAGGTAACGGTTGTAACTAAAGAATGTCTTATGGTTGTCCTTAGTTGAGGAATCCAATTTGGATTCATAGTTTGTCTTTGAGGACCTCACAAAAAGTCTTAATAGCCTGTTTAAGCTGAGAAATGAGTGTCTTCAGTTTAGGGCTCCCTCCTTCTTACTCTTAGACAGAAATTTCTTCCTTTTATCATAAAGCCTGTTAATGGCAGTTGTCCACCAGGCAGGTTTGCTCTTCCTTGTGGAGCTTGTTTTGGTCCTATCAGTATGGCCGAGTCAAAGCAGTTAAACACCTGTTTGTATAAAGCATTGGTGTAGAACTCGGCAGAGTTGTCAGTTCCATCTGAGGGGGGAGGTGCAGTACAGCTCTTTATACCATGCTGTAAGAGGTAATAATTTGCTTTGTAGAAGTGTGTTAGTGACTTTGCTGTCGGGGGGGGGGCAGTGTGATAGTTACTTTGAATTAGACTGATTTGTGGTCAGATATCACTAGGGAAGACCTCACAGTGGTGGTGCTGGAGTACCTCCCCATTACTGGTAAGTACCAGATACAGGATGTTGGCACCCATTTTGCATGTGTCAACCAGCAGGTCCAGTGCCTTGGAGTTAACAAAGTCGAGAAATCTTTGGAAAAGTGAGTTACAACACAAGCAATTTACCTGGTCAATGGATGGTTAGTTAAAGTTGCCCAAAGCCAGGGTGTTCAGATGTATTTTGATAGACTTAAGTAGATCCAAATAGGCAGAGTGGGTATCCTGATTTACAGTTGGGGTCCTGTAGCTGGCAATGACTTGAATAGGTGTCTTATCAGCAGTTACTTGCACCTGAAGTATCTGCAGGGAATCATACTGTTTAACCAATGTGTATGTGTATTTATCTGAAATTAATATTGATGCACCACCTCCTTTAGTTTTCTTGCTTTCAGTTTGTGGTCTGAACACATGGAAGGAGGTGTAGCCCGATATGGTTGGGGTGCTCCCTACAGCTGTGAACCAGGTCATAGTGACTGCACAAGTGTGTAAGTCTTTTAAGATGAGGACTGCTTCCAGTGAGTGCAGTTTCATGTTATGACACCTAGGATTTAGCAGCATAACCTTGATGTCTCTTTATATGGGGTTTTCACATCTGGACTTTTGTCCTTGAGACATTGCCTAAAAAGGGCACTATGGGGGTGTCAGGAACCTTGGCTAGTAGACAAAATCCCAGGGATGACAGATGAAGCACATCTCTAGCAAAACATTGATGTCTGTTGATCATGTCAAGGCCAAAGTACTTATTGCAAAGTTGAAAGTTTTCTGTGCATGCAGACATCCACATCTTCACTGCAAAGAGTGCATACTGAGAGTGTGTTTCAGGCTGTGAACCCCAAGGGTGTAGCAGCATGACCCTTACTTTGCTGGAGTTGTACATTGTCACATTTGTAAGTCTGCTATTGTGTCCCTGCCTAATAACAGGATTATGGCTCAGGAAAGTGCCATATGACTGGCAAAGCAATGTACTCAATACACCATGTTATCCCACACTTTTAGGTACTGTTTTACCTTAGAATGACACCAGAAAAGACAATAACATCTGACATTTAAGCATCTGTCATGCCACTGCCTAGCCATGGCCTGTTGTGATGTATACATAAGCAATAATGTATTGCTAATAGCATTGGCAATGTCTGTTGAAGAGATGTGGACAGCTCCCCCAACCCTCTACTCCTAGTCCACACAAACACAACGTGTGAGAGATGCAACTCTATTAAGGACCTTGAATTCATGCTCTCTCTCTCTCTCTCTCTCTCTCTCTCTCTCACACACACACACACACACACACACACACACACACACACACACACACACACACACACACACACACACACACACACACACACACACACACACACACACCAGTCAATACATATGACAATGAGCAGGTTGCCAGCATGCACACCTCACCTCCTACTCCCCCCAAACTCACATCACACATATCTACATATGCAGAGGTCATTACCAGAAACATACCTAAACACCAGAGACCTCCAAAACACAAGCATGCTACATATAATACTTCATCTGCAGAACACATTACACATAATAGTTCATGCACCAGTGTCTCCCCATTTAAACACCTAATTAAACATATTAGTCATAGGTGATTCCATCAAGAGGGTGACCTAATGGTTAAGGTGTTTGCCTTACAAACACAAGGTGCAGGGTTTGAATCTCACAAGGGATAATTGGCTAGGCTTAAAATGGCTCACAAGGGCAGTTAGCTTAGTACTAATCTATGAACCTATGAGACACACTGATGTCCCACTCACTAGACTGGATAAGGAAAAGATCAATGCCAGCTGTCTGTCAGGTGCCAGGATATGCCACATCACACATACACTCAAGTCTCTCAACAACAGCTACTGTTATGACTCAATCATACTTCATGTTGGTGTGAATGACTTAAGATGTACCTCTATGGACTATATAGAGAGAGACATGACTAAACTCTTGGATTATGTGTCTCAGGCAGGTATGTACCTAGCCTTAAGCAGCATTTTAATGTCACCTAGGATGATGCCTCAATGCAAACAGAAAATGATTGCCCTCAATAGTTAGCTTAGTTTCTGGTGCCATTCTAAGGGAATCCAGTATATGTCAGCCTGAGATGACATGATTGACAGGCCTCAATGTCTTGCCAGCGATGGTCTTCATCAGTCACCCCTGGGATTTTGGCTACTGGCCAAGGCTCTTGCACCCCCATAGTGCCCTTTTTAGGTGGTATCTCACAGACAAAATTCCCAATGTAAAAACCCCATCTAAAAACAAACGCAGGGTTATGCAGCCAAATGCTAGGAGTCTTAACATGAAACTGCACTCACTGGAAGCTGTCCTCACCTTGGAAAATGCAGACATTTGTGCAGTCATAGAGACCTGGTTTAAGGCTGGGGAAAGCACCCCAGCCATACTGGGTTATACCGCCTTCCACACATTCAGACTTCAAATTGCAGGTGTGAAAAATAAAGGAGGCGTTATATCACTATTCATTAAAGATAAATACACATTCAGAATGGTTAAGCTGTATTACTTCCTGGAGACATTTCAGCTGCAATTAATGTTTGCCGGACACCTATTTAAGTCCTTGCCAGCTACAGGACTCCATGAATCAGGACACTCACTTTGCTTATTTGTATATACTTGATTCTATCAAGATATATCCAAAAGCCATGGTTTTGGGTGCCCTTAACTACCCATTCATTGATGGGTAGATTATTCGTGGTCAAACTCACTTGCCCAAAGGTTCCATGACTTCATTAAATGCAATGCCCTGGACCACCTGGTTAACACACCCACAAAGGGGTGCCAATATCCTGGGTCTGGTGCTTACCAATATGGGAGATGACTGTAGCACCCACACTGTGAGGTCTTTCCTGGTGACATCTGACCATAAATTGATCTCATTAAAAGTAAATGACACACCTGTTCCCCTCCTAGCAGCAACTAAACTAAAAAACTTCTCCAAAGCAGATTATATCCTCTTATGGGATGGCATAAATAGCTTCACTCACCTCCTCCCTCACATGGAACTGGCAATTATGCCCAGCTCAACATCAATGCTTTATATAAACACCTGTATAACTGCATTGACTCTGCCATTCCTGATAGGACAAAATTACCTCCTCAAGGAAGAGCTACCCTGCCTGGTAGACAACTGCCATTAACAGGCTTTACAATAAGAAGAAGACATTGCTGTCTAAGACTAAGAGGAAGGGAGCCTTCCTAAACTAGAAACACTCCCTCCTCAACTTAAACAAGCAAATGAGAAGTCCTCTGAAGTCCTACAAAGCAAATCATGAGTCCAAATTAGCTTCCTTAACAAAGGGCAACCACAAGCCATTATATTAACTTCCTATGATCCTATGCTCCCATAGGCTGATGTAAAATGCTCTAACATCCACACACACCAAGTTGGCTGTAGTGACAGTAGTACCACCCACCACCTATCTACATTTACAGAACACTGCACAATGCACATACACACCAAGTTGTCTGTAGTGAGAATAGAACCACTACCACTCTAAGTTTATAGACTACCATTTGCACAGGGAATTACACACACACACCGCTACTCAAGTCTGATATTAACTTGGCTTTAGGTAATCTTATGGTGGATGATATCAGCAGGCCTTGTGGATGAAAAATGTTTGGAGGTCTGCATCAGCTGCAAGGGGATTCACACTTATTCTCTTGGAAGATGCACACACATGCATGCCAAGTGAGCTGGAGTGAAATTAGAACCCCTACCTAATTACTTTTACACACGACATAACACAATACTTAATGCACGTGCATGGCTGAAGTCTAATATTAATATGGCTTTATACAGTCACATTTTTAGATTGTTTGTGCATTGCTAAGCAGTGAGCAAATGGGACAAACATTGCTTACATCAGAGACTTACTGTGTTATGGTAGATGACATCAGCAAGCCTTGTGAAGGACAAGAGTTTAAAGGATTTCAACACCTGCAAGGCCAAAAAGTGCAAACCCATACAAGTTTGGAAGTCAGTGTGGTATTCACAGGCTTTGTGGAGGGCAACAGCTTGAAGGCCTGCATCAAATGTAAGGGCCAAAAAGTGCAAACCCATGCCAGTTTGAAAGTCACTGTGGTATTCACACTTGCTCTTGGGGGAATATCTACACACACCCAGCAAGTGGACTGGAGTGATATTGGAACCCCTACCTATCTAGCTTTATGCACTGCATGACACAATACTTAACACATGCTCCACAGCTCAAATTTAACATTAGTATGGCTTTAGGTAATCATATAGTAGATGACATCAGCAGGCGTTGTGGAGGACAACAGTTTTGAGGTCTGCATCAACTGCAAGGGTCAAAAAGTGCAAACCAAAGCCAGTTTGAAATTCACATTTTCTTTCTAGAGAAATATACTTATATTGAGTGTGCTGGAATGAAATTAGAATC